>NW_011350554.1:94122-106939 GCF_000735185.1 Notothenia coriiceps
CACACACACACACACACACACACACACACACACACACACACACACACACACACACACACACTCCACTGCTGTGCAAGCATCCTTTAAGTATGACTCACTCAAACTAGTCGTTAACATTAAAAATAAATAAGAAAAATGTTTCCTTTTTTGGATGTTAAGGAAAAGTAAATACCAATGATGCAGAAGATCCCAATGCTAATCTCAAACTGTACTCCTCAACGGGGTTTAATGTAAGGAAGTACATGAGTAAAGAATTTACTCAAGTTTACTATCTGTTGGTAGTACTTCATTGAGCATATACTATACTTTATACTTTTACTCTAGTACATTTTGGAAGCAAATATTGAACTTTTTACTCAACTACATTTTTCTGACACCTTCAATAAATTGCTTTTCAGCATCAGATTATTTTCTAAAACAAATATATCGTCTAATAAATAAAAACTGAAACCTATGTATAGGTCAAGATATCTAGCAGCAGTAAAGTAATTAAAATGAGCTTCCGTTTACAAGCTGTGATGCTCATTGGTTAATACAAAATCTAAATTCAGTTATTTAAAATATATGATTCTGAAAAGGGCCATTGTGCTTAACAAGTACTTTCACTTTTAGTACTTTAGTTATATTTTGATGCCAAGGCTTTTGTTCTTTTTCTTAAGTAACATTTTGTATGCAGGACTTTCACTTGTCACTTTCACATAATATTTGTACAATGAGTATTGCTACTTATATGCAAGTAACAACTCAAAGTACTTCTATTCTACCACCACTCCTCCTCCTCTGGCTGGCTTCATCAGCCTAAAGTCCACCTCAACCAGGGCTACTAGAGGTGCGGCTAGGGGAGACTGCACCATCCCATTTAGGAAAAGCGCATTCAGCCAGGCTGTCTTTTCATTCCACGCATCCCATCAATGGAATTCAATACCACAGCCAATAAGAGAATCCTCATCCTACTACACATTCAAGCACAGTATTAAAAAGTGGCTCATTGCAAACCAACAGTGTCAGCACTGATGTGTGGGTGGTGTGTGTATGAGTGCGTATTGTAAATGTTTTATTTATTTATTTATTATCATGACTTGCTTTTATCTGTATTCAGTGATGTCATCTATTGTAAATATGTACAATGGTATAACAATGTTGTGGTATTTTTTATTATTGCTTTTAGGATGTCTATCACCATCTGGCAAAGGGACTATCGATGAAAACTAGCCTTTTGGCTAATTCGAGTACTTTTACATGTTTTTAATATGTTGATTAATGTACACTGTCCCTTGTTTTAAATAAATCAATTCAATCATGATATCTAACAGTAACGGACATTTTTACCCTGGAAATGTTCTTTTATGCAAGTACAATTGATGCACAACATCAATGCTAAAACTTAAACAGCCATGCTAATATAAAGGGTGCCGGATCCTCGTACCTCTCAAATATCTTGACTTGTCTTGTGTTTGTTACATATCCTCCAGTGAAGCAGTCAGTCCTGAAGACAGTGAAGTGGCCGTCCCTCTCTGAAGTGGAGAACCTTTGTGGCTTCAGATTGGACGTGGAAGTCAAATGATATCACCAATAAATCACGTCAGCTTTCAGACAAAGAGCCTCTCCAGCCTCGCTCCAAAGAAAGGTCACATTCCTCCACTGATGTTTCACGACTGCCATGTAAATCTGAATGTTTTGATAATGTCATAAAGCTTATAAATCTAGTTTGAATGTTGGGATGGAGAATGGAGAGGATTAGGAAGATTTCCAGAAAAGTACTGGTTCTTGTGGCCAAGTTGAGCATCCAAGAGCAATATTTCTTCCCAGACGGTTGAGGGGCATCAGGTTCATAGTAATTATCAGTGATTAAAGAATGATCTTCTCTGGAAGGTGGGGGTCAGAGGTCAGGACCCTTCTCAGCAGCGAGACACTCCATTGACATGCACGATGGCTTTTGTCAATTGCCGCACCGACTTCTAAAAAGGAAAAGGTTTTATCCGCAGTATCTCCCACGCTCCTCGAGGGAAGGCAGAATTAAGTGGGAGTATCAAACTGACATGTGACTGAAAATAATAAATGATTTTTATTGAGCCATACTAACAAAACAGCCAAAAGTTTGCACACCATGCATTCAGAAAATCTCAAAAAAGCAACATTTCCATATGAAGTTCACAGTATATTGATTTCAGAGCGTTCCATTCAAATATACTAACTAGAAAAAACACACAATCAAAATGAGAAATTCCCACAAACAGAATACATGAGTTAACAGATTTAAATCATCTGTATCATTTCTAAAAAAACAACAAAGAAAACACAAAATGTTTTGTGAGGCAATGTATTATAAATAAATAAATAAAAGCCACTGATGCAAAACTGGTTTAAAGTAAACTACATTACATGGATTGGCAATAAAAAAGAACAATAAACCTAAAATGAATGCATCTAATTAAGACACTGCAACTAAAATGTTGCCATTGTGTAGTGGTTTGAAATGAATGGGAAAAACAGAAATGAGTTGCGACTTATTCTAAATACTTAAGATCAAGGAGACAGGAGATTTTTTAAATTGATTTAAAATCCCTAAACTCCCAGGCACTTAGGAATACTGAAGAAACTTTTTCGATAAAAGCAACAGCTCTTCAGTTTTTGGCCGATTCACAGCCACAGTTTGGATTTACGTTTAGCTGCGTTTCATTTAATAGGATGGATCAGAAGCTTTACTAGGTATTTGCAATCAAACGGCAGAAAAGAGATTTAAAAAAAAACATTTAGCACTCTTAAATCGGTTCCTTTGGGGGACAAATCGTCCCTCACAAAAATAAAGTCTGATTTACACAGGGATTAAGTACTATTACTTGCCCTGGTACCAATTAAAACATTAAATGCAGCATTTAGTGTTGTTTGAAGAACAATTCAGGTAACACTGGCATGGACACATCTGAAAACTTGCAGAAAAACGTTTCGCTTGAATATGATAGAGGGTTATCGGGCAGGGGTCTGTATCATAAAGCAAGATTAGTGTTTTGCAGTATAAGGAACAAAAGCAACAACACTTCACTTTTCTATACAGCTGTTGAAAAAGCCAGAAATATTTTAAAAAGTCTAATTCTTACACTTATTCATAGCCATGTTTAAAAGTATCTTCCTAACTTCTTATCCTATTCTACTTGTGCGATTTTACTGAATATATCCCTTTTCAAAAATATCTTCGTTAAGATGGCTTCTGTTGCTATGCAGTAACTAATGAGTATCCATAGAAATAAACAAACTAACACTTTTAATTTCCCTGTGGGTGTCTCTGTGTCTCTAAGTAATTCTCTCATGGTTCTTTTTGATGTTTCATGTAATTAAAAACTCTCTTTCACATGAACACATCTGCAGCTGGATCAATAAACACAGAGCTACCGGAGCCAGATGATAACAAGCTTTATGATTCTGGTTATTAATGATTGTTGATGGTAAACTCAGTGAAGCTAGGTAACCCAGGGACAGCCACACTAAGCTTAACTTGCTTTGTGATGCAGACCCCAGTGCTCTCTGTACATTTGTGTTATAATACCAGTACCCTGCTGGTGACAAAAAGCCATAAGGGCAACCAGGTAGCCACTTTGGCAACAGACAGTGTTCATCAACCTTCTCCTCAATCAAACTTCGGTTACAGCCACAAACAAGGTGCTTTCTATCTGTGGTTGTGTGTTTTAAACTAATGTCCCCGTAGCTTTTGGTATGCCGTTGCACAGGATACCTGCAGACAGGGCTGTGACTGCAGAGTTATGGCACTCCGTCTCCCTCAGTTAGTTCTGCATCAGGTACTGGTGGAAGTAGATGCCGAACAGAGAGCTGATGACCTGGCAGGCCGCCACCCACCACGTCAGGAAGGCGAAGAAACCTCGGAAGAAAAGTGGAGTGAGGACGGAGCGCAGCGCCATGAAGGCCTCTGTCAGGTGGGCAACTGTGGCCTGGACGTCCTCCTCCATGTCGTCCATCCCCTCTTCATCTTCATCGAAACCACCGGGCAGCACGGGCGCAGCTATGGGTATTATGAGCGCTGGTGTCACCCCGGGGGTCTGATCTGCATCGGCCTTCCACGAGAAGTCCCCTACAAGACCGGTAGAGATCAGTCAATACCGACGGTGGATGTTTTTAATATTTAAACTCCACTACAGATGCAAATGTCTCAATATTATTAAATAAATAGTTCTTCATGTTGGGAAATATGCTTTACCACTCTCATATCTGTTCTAAAAATAGATGACCACATCCAGCAGCTAGTTAGATATTCAGGTTGTTAACAGCTGCTCTTGCTCAGTGAGTAGGTTACAAAATATACAAGCATCTCAAACTCACTAATTAACATTAGCTAAATCTTGTTTAATCTTTCTAAAGCTAGCGTGTAAATACAGGGGGTTTATGTTCTGGGGGATACTTTGTCCGTAAATTGCTTAACCCTAATCCGCCAAACATTTTTTAGATTGGTATTGATTGTCCCATCTAACTCTCCAGACGAGAGCAAATCATTACCATAAATCTCCACTTGAATCTCTGGGAAAAGTGCAGAACAATAAGATCAAGTGTGGCTTCTTCTTCTTCTTCTTCAATGTAGCGGTAGTTTTGGTGGTGGGGTTATTTTTACTTACCTAGTGATTTAAGAGCAAGTGTGGAGAAGAGGATGAGAAAAACAGGAACCAGATACTGAAGAGTGATCACAGTCAGGTAGCAAAAGATACGAGTGACCTGGAAAACAACACATGTATTCTCAGTTTACTCTTCACATTCAGTTACTCTTTTCTTTCTCCATGTCAAAACTTCTGAATTTAAAAGTTTCAACCCTTCATTGTCTGAATATCTGACCTTCCTCTGAATGTCAATCGCAGCGATACGTCCCGCCTCCTTCTTCATCTGCTCCACCCACTTCTGAGCCAGATTGAGGTAGGCCTGCATGTGGTAGCGAGTCATTGCCAGCCGCAGCAGACACAGCACCACGATGATCCACAGGCGCACGCTGTCGAAGGTTTCACTGGAAACTCTGCAAATGAGCCATATGGAGGACAACTTACATTAGTGTGCTTTGTTTTTATGAGAGATTAGTGGATATATAGCAGATATGCATGTGCCCTCACATTGTGATAGTGGTCTTCCCCAGAGGTGCATTGGCCAGGAAGTCCCTTGCAATGGGCTTCACCCAGAGAATCATCACAATGACTGGAGACAGGAAACTCATGTGCAGCAGAATCCTGCAGGAAACATTATAGACATGTAAGAGAGCTGATGTATTTGATAAGACATGGAGTACATTGCTTGTTGCCATTCTTAAAGGTGGGGTAGGTAAGTTTGAGAAACCGGCTCGAGATACACTTTTTGTTATATTCCATGGAATGCTCTTAACATCCCGATAGCAATGAATATCTTAAATGCTTTGACAATAAATACATAAAAAAATGTCATCTGTGGAAGCCGTAGTACTGTAAAAAGCACGACCAATCATCTGAGCCGGCCCGGCTAAAGTAACTGGATGGCCTACCTGCCTGTCAGCCTTCCATCTGTTCACAAACTTATCTCGTGCCCTCATTGGTCATGTGCGCGTTCGTGTGTGTTGGAGGAGGGGCTCTGTAAGGAAGTGGCAGCCACCGGACAGCGGCGCCGCCAGATGTGTTTTCGGCTGAGTACTTTCCACACTCTACCGCGCACATCGACTGGTTTCCTCCATCTCTTCACTACCTCCTTTAAACGCTCACTTAGCGGTATACAACAGTACGCCCCTCGCTTAGCGGAGAAGAAAATAAAATCTGATTCAGACGTCTATTGTCTTCATTCAAATAAACCCGTCCAGGCGCGTTTAATTTTCTTCCTGACCCTGGATTAACCGCTAGACTGTACATCGTAGCACTCCCGGACTAAGGTTTACTCCCCAAGCCCTGGCTTAACTGTGCCTGGGCTGTGGGCTTTGAAACCAAACCGAAGAATACGATAAACACATTATTTTCACTCAAAAAAGCAAAAGCGGCAGAAGGGTTGATCCAGCAAGACCCAATTTATAGAATGAAGTCTTAATTGCTGAATCTCACAAGGATCAAAGATTAAATAAAACACTAGGACACTAAATGCTCGGGACACGGAGCTGGACTTCAAATGTGAGCATTTAAGAAATTGTATGTTTTTTAGTTCTGCGGTTCACCAATCCACTATTATCTTGCTCACCTAATTTCCAGGCTCTCAGCGCTTTTTCCTGATGCCCCCGCCTTCATACAAATTCTGAATGTAATTTAACTTTTTGTAAAGCCATGGACCCACCGCGCGCTACCCCTCAGGCAAAGATAGCATAGGTCGTACAGTCTTAGTGAAATAAAGAGGATGTTTCATAGATTGATTTCCTCCCATTTTCTATTTCAGATTCTTTATTCCCAACAAAGAATGCACTCATCTTGGTTCAGTTTGGTAGTACACACCTGCAACTCATTTATTGTCTGCCTTTTTTATCTTCGAGCAGGTTATGATTCTATTGTGCGGGAGCTCGGGTCAGTGATCGTTTTCCAAGACCAAAATATAAAATGGCGCACCACTCAAAAACCCCTCAACAAACTGTTCCCATGGGACAACATGATGCTTCCGTTGAGGAGAGGAGACCAGCAGATGGTCGGCCGACGAACTAGCGAAAATAGCAGGGCAATTCCAGCAGTGCAAGTGTTCACTCACGCAGCCTTCTTGGCGTTCTTGGACGGGGGAATTGATTCTCTAATGAACCTGCTGTTCGAGATGAAGCAGATGTGGCCAGGAATGTTCAGATCTGGAAGAGAGCGATGCTGGATGGAAACATGGAGGAGCCTCTGGGGCTTCCCCCTTTGCACATAAACAAGCCTGGCAGGGCATCTCTTTATTGCTACAGCGCGATGTTTGGACTGACGCCGACGGAGAGAAAGAGAGGAAAAAAGGTGGGTCAATATAAACAGCGCGTGATACATGATTATTCTTTGCACTTAAAGAGGATACATGATGAAGCTGCGCTGCGCAAGTTTCAGGTTGTATAGTGTGTATTTGTGTCCTCTACTTGTGACATGCTCCATGCTTTTAAAGTTAGGAAGAAAGCTCTTTATTTGTTCTCATACTCGCGCTTACGCTTGGCAGCTATCTCGGTTTTTCACCCTCTGTCCTGAAACCAGAGCCCGCAGTCTCTCTGATTGGTTATGGTGGATCCGGAACTCTGTTGTGATTGATCATACGCGGCTTAGGAGAGTGTTTCCGCGCCTCTTAGCCTATCACTAGTACGAACCTGGTGTGTGTGGCAACTATGCCAATAGGAATAGGCACACTCGTGTCTTTAGTTCCGCATGTCTACTTGTCCATTGTTTGCGTTGAGGGAAGGCACACGAGGAGCTCCAATCGAATCGGCCACTTTTCAGTGCAGGAGTGGGCGTGTCGGGGTGGCAGAGAATATATACTCCTTTGCCGGACCCATGTCATCAGGGCGTGGTATTCTATATCTCTTCGCTTCTTTTAGAGCTTGTGATGCTCGCTGAACTGCTGTGCATATCTCTCCTGTTTAGTCATCGGTCGCTTTTTTGAGCGTGCGTTGTGTTGCGTTCTTTTTGTCATTACTTGGTCTGTGATAGCGGTTGGGGGTTTTGTTGTGGGGGTGTAGTGACGGGAGTAAAAAGAAATGGCGGTCACGGTTGAGGTAGTATGGGCGGGAGGGTTTTGTTCTTTTCATTCCCTCTCCTTCCCAATCCCCTGTCGAATGCAGTTTCCATATCAAAGCGATTCCTCTTTCAGCCACCGTTGGCAAAGTCAGAGGATTTGGCGTCCGTTCGCCGCCTGGCGACGTTTCGCGGATGTGTCATGACGATGCCTGGCGTTCGCCAGAACCTGCCCTGTCACTCGCGTTTGTGCCTCCGCCATGGGCCCTACACGCTCCACAGTCCTGACACGCTGTGAGGGGGCCCGGGAATAGCGTCTAGGAGAACAGGAGATGACTCTCGAGCACTCGCGGTCAGATCCCAGCATGGCGGGTGCCGGGCAGATGCCACGCCCCCCACCTAAACCGCAAACGTCACGCGCAGCAGCGTTCGCCTCAGCCAGGCGCGGGGTCGTCCACGAGGCGGGCAGAGGACTTCCCGGTGACAACGACGGCCTGGCCGCTCGTCCTCCGTTCTATCTCACACTATATAACACTATGGAGAAAGTATATATAATTGTAAGAAATGGTTTTTCCCGGTGGCATTGGTCAAGCCAATAGTATAGGGTTGTTGGGAAAATATGAATGTCACTTCTTTCCAAATATCCCAGAGTCACCATCGATAAGAAAGGCTATCCCAACTGTAGCTGCTGAAATGCACAGTGCATGTGTGATTTATCTTTGGTAAGAAGGGTAGCATCAGGACTGTTTGAGCATATGATAGAGCTATGTTAGTTATACATGATGTTTACAGTTGACCCTATGGATGAGGTAGATGCAATTGTGACAAGCATGCTCATTTCGTGACGTGGAGCTAAGTCTGAAAGTAGACATGTGAAAAAACATTATTGATTTCCTACCATTACTTGATGATCTGGGTAAAATCTCCACTCACATTCTCATTTGGAGAATAAAAAATGTAAAAAAAAGCAAATTATACATAGCATAAAGATATGAGAGGAAAAAAAAGAAAGAGAAGAGAAGAGAGGAGAGAACAAAAAAAAAAGAAGAGATTAAAGAAACAGAAACATAAGTTGAATAGCTGCTGTAATGTGATGACTAGAACTTCCATTCTGAGAGAGGAATCATAGAAATAAACGATGGATGCCTGAGATTGAAGCTGAAGGCGTGGTGAGCGAGTGAGCTATTGTAGAGCCATGAAAATTAATGTCAGTGAATTTCTTATGACTCCTGTATTTTTTCTTCCTTTCCCCTAAAGGGCGAGCCATTTGTAAGAGAAGTCCTGACTGGACGACAGTGGCGAGGTAAGATAGTGCGCCTCCTTTAAAACCATTAGAGAAGTCCAGCACCGCAGCTCAGCCTTCGACTCTCTTCTTCTTTCTCCCTCTACTGTGTGGGCCTTTCATGGTCCTGTTTCTCGCATCCTTTAGCTTGCCAGGCAGAGCTTAATCCAGATCTTGCTCCTGTGGAGACTCGGGGATTCGATGAGCCGGTGTATATTGAGTATGCGTCGCGCGGCCGCAGTGTTCACCCAAGAGTAAAGCCAGACGCGCCAACCCCCGCGCATGCCCGTGTCACCAAAAAACCAGAGAGCACAACACATAACATTAAGACTACAGATCAGAGTGAGAGAGACAACACACACATTTATAAAATGAAAAAGATGAAATACCCCCACGCAGCGAGGACCAGACCCTCCGCACAGACTACCCCGCCGTCCAAAAACAGTGGAGAGATATGATAAGCTTCTAAACACTTCCCATATTGCTCACCTCCCTGTCCTCCCCTCGCGCTCAGTCAGCTTCTCTCTGCCACGCCTTTCTGTGGTTTCAGTTTATGGATTGTTTCGTAAATCCCTCGTCCTCTCTTCCTACTACCAAACCAAAGGGCCAACGCGTCGTCGCATTTCCATGTCTCGTGGTGGGCCCATGTTCGTGCCGCCGCGCGCGCGCTTCCTCCTCCGCTGCGTCGCTCCCACTCCCTCTGTTCCCGGGTACAAGGTCTCTCCCATCCAGAGTCCCTCGACACTCCTCCGAGCTCCACTCCTCTCACCGGTGGCGCGGGAAGGGAGTTAAATCTCGAGCTCTAGCTGAGTCCCCAAGACAAAGATTCCTCCTCTGGCCGCGCCTGTTCCACACACACCTTTAGTTTCCTCCCTAGTGGGCACCTGGCCCGCTCTTGCCTTACCGCCGCTCAGGCCAGTCGCCCAGGCCTCCCAGCGGGGGTCTGGGGTGCAACAAAATCCGTCACCTCTGCTGTTTTTTTTAAATGGGAACCTCAAAGTGCCATCTAGCGCTGAGACGTACCCAATGGCCGAAGCCTCTTCCTTCGACTTCTTGCTATTGTTCTTCGTCGGGCTCCTAGGAGTCCGTTGCGGAGAAGAAGTGAATCGGCGAGCAGGAAACTACCAGCAGAGAGCTCCTCAGCTGGGAGCGCCACCATCTGGAGGGCGGAGCTGAGAGCAGGAGTACTCACAGGGCCCTGGCCATCACTCCTCCAAGTCCACGCTCCCTTCTCTCCATCCACCACAACCACACCTCCTCCTGGCCCATCGCCCTTTCGATCACATCTCAGCCTATCGGGGCCGACCAGAGAGGGTGGAGATTCACCGGTTTGGCGTTATGTGGTGTTTGTTTCTTGTGTGCGTTGTTGTCCACGATATAAACAATATTATATAAATTAAAATAATAAGTTATTTATAATTTTCTTAACAGGAGTGTGCCCCGACGGGTGTTTGGCAGGGTGGGTTTGGTGGTCGTTGTTGGTTGGGGTTGTGGTTTGGGGTATAGTTGTTTGTCCGCGTGCTGCTGAAGGGGCCAGGCTCTCCCAGATAGCAGTCACGTGCGCAGACCTTGCAGACTCGCGGTAGCAGGAAGGGAAGCGCAAGTCTTGGAGCTTCCTGTTGACCAATCTGAGGCTCAAAAGAGGGGGGGCGACACAGATCCAGGGATCGTTATCGGGGGATATTTGAGGGATAGGCGATAGATGATATCTGTTGGTCTTATGTTCGGATGTTGCGTGTGGGGCGTTTTTGAGATAGAGATAGTATTTTGTACCAGAGAGATATGGGATAGGGATAGGGACCCCGGTGTATTCGGGCGAGACTCTCTATAGGGAGTAAGGTAGGGGAAACAGGGATGGCGAGATACGACCGATTAGGGGTAGGGACCGGGCATGGGAAGAGAGAAAAGAGACAGACAGAGATAGGGATACAGGACAGAGAAAGGAGATAGGAGAGGCACTGGGATGCGGGTTAGGGAGAGGAAGAGATCGGATACTCGAGGAGACAGGGATGCGGGGATAGTTTCTGTACCGAGCACATGCTGTGGATCGGTGATAGAGACCGCAGGGATTGGGCGGATAGGGATGGAGGCGCTCATATTTCGTTGGTTATGGCTTGATGGTATCGCACTATCTATCTCCGGGCAGCTGTCTCATGAACATCGCAGCTCACCCGCTAGGGGTAAGTCCTCTTGTCGCTCTCGTGCCAAGCGCGTCATCTACGTGCTCGTCGCTCGCCCGACCTTCGCTCTCCTACACGCCCTCAGCGCCGCGTGGTCCTCCGAGTCGTACCGGCGGTTCCATTAGGGTGCTTGGAACTCTACGGTTTCGAAGCGCCCTCCTCAGATCCGGTCCCTCTTGGCGGTGGACCCTACCCTCCTGCTGGTGGTTTTCCGGAGACCTTCCACCCTTGGCAGTACGAGAGCCTGAGAGGCAATTCACCACGCCGTCTCCTTCCAATGCAGCGGCTCCATAGGGCCTCGAGGTGGGGCGTGTCAAGGAGGCAACGGTGGCCCTCTGTCGTCCCTTCCATTTCGATAAATTAAGGCGTTGCGGCTTTCATGCCTGGGAGCAGCAGTGCCAAGCTTGGGCAGTCAGATGTGAGGGAATCGTACTGGCCATGGAGGAAAATTGGCCTGTCAGCGCGCCATGAGGGACGGGCGAGAACCGACGGACGAGGTAGTCAAGATTCAAGTCTTTTGATTGTCATGTGTGACAGGTAGCACTGAGCAGTATATAAGATACTATTCAATGAAAATCTTACGGTCAGTCTTGCCAGGCGCTTCCAAGCAGCTGCGACATCAATATATAAACAGATAAAGATTCGGAGTCGGCAAAGGCTAGCTATAGCAAATGTATATATTGGAGTAGGATATAAATGTACTTGATGGCATATGGAGACTTCCATAGATACTGTGGTTCAAGCTCATTTGGAATAGTTTTCCGATGTCATGATTAGATTAAATAGAAGTTTGGTAAAACGCTGCAAACAGATGAGTGTTATGGACGTTCTTTCAAACGCTTCAGCTTCCGTGTTAAGCAGTCCTTTATGGGAGGCAGCCAAAGTCAGAGGGTCAGCGTTTGAGTGTCCTTCGAGATCCAGGTATTAGACGTCGCTTTTCAAAGAGGCGTTAATATCTCCCTTGAAATACCTCTCATGTTCTGTTCCTCACCACCGCTTTTCCTTCCCGCAAGTGTCTCGAGAGGCATGGAAGGCCGTGCGTCGGACATGGCAGCGCGGGAGTGCGCCGCTGCTGCTTTACGCGCACTGGATAACATGAGGAACTATTGCATAGGGTCTTGCGAGAGGACGCTCCTCGGGCATCGCAGTGGCACTTGTCAGCTCGCAGCAAGGGCTGTGGCGAACTGCTTCTCACTATAGGCCGAGTCTGTGCTGTGGATGGCCGCGCAGCTCGGGGTTGCAGAGCGCTGCCCAACTCGGCCTGCCTCTCCCTGCCAGACGTTTTCCTGCTGTCGCAAGAGGTAAATTTAGAAGTCACCTATTATCGTAAGAATGACTCAACCGCTTCTTCATGTTTCTTCTAAAGCTCGACCATGTGTCAGCCTCTGTGACAAGCAGCACCTCCTCGCGAAGATCTCTGTCAGGAACACACACGATTCGCTCGTCTCGTTTTGCCGCTGATCCACGGTGGCGCTCACTCACAAAGAGCCCTGCGCGCAAACCGGAGCGGTCCAGATTTTTGGCCCCTTTGATGTCATAAACGATGTGCTGTCCGTTGTGTAACCATCGCCATCCGAAACAGGTAAGCCCCCCCACGCCCCGTTATCACCGTGAATCTCGCTCCTTACGAGACAAAGTTGTGGTTCTTTTTTAAGCCAAATCGCTCTCCTCCAGAGGGGCGTGGGGAGGGGCCTCCTCATAAGTTGCATCTAAAGCGCAGGCGACGCAGAGAACTCGCC
>NW_011350554.1:106984-155936 GCF_000735185.1 Notothenia coriiceps
CTACTACTCCGGTTATTTTGTCTGAAAATGAACCTGTTTATACGACTACGGATTGCAAACCAACAAAGACAAAAGTCTTAAGGTCACTGCGTTCGACAGTCACTTAATACATAAAGGTCACCTATTGTGCAAAATCCACTTTTTCATGTCTTTTATACATAAACATGTGTCCCCTGAAAGTTTCAGGAAAAAAGATTCTCTCTCTTTTCCATTTATATAAAAACCTGCCTGAAAATGAGCTGATCAGATTTTGGCCACTTTATGATGTCATAACGATGTTTTGGCTTGTGTAACCATTAGCCAATCACCAACCAAGGTAACCCCCCCCCACCTTATCACCTGAATCTCCTCCTAGAGCACCATTGTGTTCTTTGTAACCAAATGTCTCTCAGAGGGGCGTGGGGAGGGGCTCCTTATTTTCATCTAAAGTAACAGAGAGAGAATCAGCACTTTTGAAACAGGGCTGAAACAGAGGGGATTATGGGATGCTACAATCCATGATCTGTTTGGTATTTGGAGCCAAACACTTCAGAGACATGTTTTGTATATATCTGAGACCTGAAATATATTGATGAAAAACATATATTAGGGGACCTTTAACTAATGTGGTGTCTCTTGATGCACGTTACAATGTCAAGCAATAATAAATCAACACAAATTCCTGGAACAGATACTTACGACCACTCAGCGTAGCCCTGCTGTCTGGCGAACACTTCCAAGTTGTCGAAGAGGCTGGAGAAGGCCGACTCCAGGCCGAACTCCAGGTAGTCCTCCCTGACCACCAGCACCAGCATGGCCACCAGCAGAGACAGGAAGCCGAAGGCCAGACACACCGAGCGCTCGCCGCCCTCCTCAGAGCTGAAGTAGTGACTCATCAGAGTTTTAAGAGTCTTTCTGAAGGTTTGAGTTAAGTTTAAAAACAACTAGAGGAAAAGCAACATTCATCCAGTTCAAGACTACAATGCCATCTTATCTTTACATTTTTAATCAAATGTATTTTTCTTAGCATAAATCATGATGAGAAATTGGAATTGTGTTTTGACACTTTACTAAGTCTGTTACATTTTCATATATAAAGCGAGAGGCTGCAGCTGTAGAATGAGATATTTCCGTTTTATGGAGATGCAGTGATTACGATTTTCTTTGTCAGGTCAAACATTTTTTTTTAAATAATAACTGAAAGCATATTTAAAAATGTTTATACTTTCTTTTGTTTTATGCCCAATAAAAATGCAGGTGAATGTTCATAATAAAAACATATGAAATAAAAAAACATACATATTTTCAAAACTTCAACACTATATCAGGGCTTGTTGTTTATTTTTAGGGGTTGTACTCCTATGCTCATTTGGAATGTGCTGGTATTACAAATTGCAGGTGTTATGTCCTCTTTACTCATGCTGAAACACTTCTACAATAAGTGTGTGTGTGGCTGTACTGTGTGTGAAACATGCATGTTCTGTGTGCGGCGTAAAAACCGCCAAGCGACACGTCCAAAATTTGAACAGCAAAGAAATAAATGTGAGACTGATCGGCAAGCTACAGCAAATCAGCTGACAACGGCAGGCTTCTATAGCTGTGCAAAAGGTGCGTTCTCTCCAATTTGTTGTAATAGCAAACCTTATTGACACATACATATTAATCTGTCATGATGAGTCACTTTACAGTGGAAGGATACAGACTGAAGAGAACAGTCAGGACACACCAGATGGCTCCGATGTTGACTTCTGTGCTGGCATCCACAGAACTGTAGTAACACTCAGTGAACATGAAGACGCCTGCTGTATAGACCGCAAAGTCTACCAGCCACTGGTACTCCAGGAAAAACCGCAGCACTGAAAGTAGAAACAAGGCAAAAAAAGATGTAGACCGAGTCATTATTTTGTGCTAAACCAGTCAGTTTGAACTATGATCCATACATTTTATGATGCAGAGAGAAAAACATTGAAATGTAAATGCATAGGGAGTTAAAGCTGAGCTGTGGCAGCGTTTGTACTTGCTCAATGTCACGGTGATAAAGACAAAGGAGTGTTTAGTTTACCAAGAGCGTCAAGAGCGTTGATTGGAGCTTTCTCCAGGTGAAGGTCGATGTCTTTGGGCACAGTGAGAGGCTTGCTCTCCCCATTTTGTCTCCTAGTCATCAAACAAAGACACATGACTATGTTAAAAAAATACAAACAAAAAATACCTGTCTTTTTTTAGTCTTAAAGTAAAACATGTGTTTGTTTTTTAAAGTAAAGCACACCATTTACAACAAAAGGTAAAACTCTGTAGCTTTTGTCAGAGAAGGCAGATATCTACTTATTAGTTGTTTGTTTCTAGGCAGCTTTACTTGTTTGTTAGTCCTTCCTACATTACCAGACCCTCCCCCAACTCCCACCTGTCTTTCCTGGTCGGTTTGGGCATCTGCTTTCCGGCCAGGGCACACAGCTCTCCTTCCGACGGGTGTTTGAACCGGTACAGACTGAAAGGAACAACAGGGATGTGTTTGTATAGGGCCCATCCAATGATATGTACTGTATAGTGTATAACCTGATCGTAAGGGTAATTATACCTGCCATTGCAGAGTAGCCAGCGTGCAAAGGAGTAATGTGGAGCCATCCTTTGCATAATGCAGGCAGCCAGCAAGCTGACCACCAGCTGAATTCCCATCAGCGCCTGTCAGAGGAAACACACATGTTTAAGAAGGAGAACCAACTTTCAAACTCCCATCTTTGGACATAGAAACAGTTCGAGTTAAAGCCTGTAGAAGAAGCTTAGTCACATACTATGCTACAAAGATAACAATAACCATATGTAACCACGTTTAACAACCGTAAAGAATGTGCTGAAAGCTCCTGCAAAATGAATGAAAGTTAGCAAATGGCTATCGAGCTAAATTTAGCTAAACTTCACCACCTGTCATTGCTGCTGCAAACGTTAGCTAGCTAGCATTAGCATACTAGCTCTCATTGTAAGAAATAGAAACATAAACAGTTCGCTGGCTAATTTTACAGCAGGTTATTAACACTAACTTGATCCTTGTGGATTTACTGGAATGGGGGTAACTTACCATCTCTTCTGTCGAAAGAAATAGGTGTTGTAAATCAGAATAGCTGCCGAAGCTTCTTCACATGCAGGAAAGTCTTGACAGCTGATCCAACTGACATGTGAAAAGCTGAATGTCCCGGATGTAGTAGTGGAGTCGCGCGGTGCCTTCAGGTACTTCCCCATAGCTTCGTAAATCGGAAGACTTATAACAGCACAACAGTAGCTTCAACTGACGCATAATAATCTATGCTGCTTCCTCTCAGAAATGGAAATTAAACTACTTTTAAATTACTTTTTTGCAACTGTGAGACTGTGTGCCAACCATTTAGTTGACCTTTGTGGTTATTAGGGACTTTTTAAAATTGAGTTATGCCTTATTCACATAGAGAATCAATGGAAAGATACAATATGTACCTAGAAGGACCTCCAATTGATTTCATGCTACGTTTCAAAGCTATTGCCAAAATCAGTTGACTTGAAAATAATGTGCAATACTGCTTGTTTCACCCATAACAACAGGTTGCAGATAATTCTGCACATTTACTTTTCTCCCCATTTCAATGGACGTTTCTGAACACAGATACACTCGGGATACGTCGTATGCCTATATATATTTTTAGGAAGAACCCATTATACATCTACATATTTATCATATTATTGTAACGAGTGATAATCAAATGTAAAGAATAGCGTCCATGGTACATTTTACCTGTGCCAATTGTTCAGCCAGCCAACCAGAAGCAGAGGAGGGCGGGTCATGCCCTCACCCTCCAAAAAAAGAAAAATCACCTTTAAGGTGGTTTAACCCGGAAGTAAATACTTTTGCCCTGTTTTCCATTGACGTGATTTCAAGGTGATGCAGGTCAAACAGGTGAGTGTTTATCGTGTTACAAATGCCCTACAAACATTTCTGCTTCATGTCTGGACATTGCTATGATAATTTGGGCACATTTTCAAACGTGATTATAACTCCCTACAAATGGGACATTAACTCAAATCTGATACTTTTTTTTAACTGGAATCACAAATAGGGAGAGGCCTCAGGGAAGTTAATACTGGCCTTGATACCGATACAATACAATACAATGGATGACATGTACACAAGTTACGACTTGTTAGTCTTTGGTTTTCCACACTTCTGTGTATTTGTCATGTTGTTAGATGTCTAGCATGCATTCAGGGCTGGATTTACCCAGTAGTTGGCTTTGGGGAAAAACTGAGTTGTAGGCCTCTAACCAATAAATAATTCAAATGGCCTAGCTGTTATGCTAATAGAGTTTACAGTATGAATTCAAACAAGTCATCTTATTGAATATTAAATAATGAATGCTACCTTTTCTCCCAGGTCTGAATGAATGTTAAAATGTCCAATAAAGAGTGATAGTCCTTTTCTGTATGTACATTTAATTGGCTTGTTTCATCTAGAACAACATTACTTATGTATTTAGGATCACTGTATACTAAAATCACCAAGGCCTCTAAATTAAAGTGTGTTTGATCCTCGCTGAAAAATTCAACCCTCTCAATACTTAAAGTTCGTACAATTCAAATTCAGTTTGCACTGCATTGGAGTTTGTACACCAGATTACATACAAAGTGACAAAAACAAGAACACATCTGGTAGTGTCCTTTGCTTAAATGTAATTGCATGATCTGAATGTGGTAGTATAAAATGTATGGGGAGTTGAGTTTTCAGCAAGGATCAAATACATTTTCAGAGCAAATGAATTCAATGTCATACTATAAACATTTAGGTTTTGAAATTGAATTCCAAACTAATAAATATAATTTCAAATGCTGCCCTTTCAGATTTAGTATTAATGCAATTATTCACATTGAGCAAGACAAATTCAAATATCCTTCGTATACAAATTCAGTCTCTAGTGAGTTGTTCCTGCCTATAGATCACCTCTGTGAGATACTCCTAATGATAATCTCGATGTTTGATGCTTGCACCATCATGCATCTTAACATTTAATTGGATGAAAACAAACAGTATGCAAATAGTGAAGCTTAAAGTCTCAGATATGCTTCTCTTACTCTCTGCTTTGGCATTAAACACACAGTCACCAGGGAGGGGGCGAGAGCAGGAGGGAGTTGATGTAATCGAAATAATTAAAGTATACATTTTCCATTTTGATGAATACAATTAAGGAAACAACCCTATAATACTAACATTATTACTATCAAGCCTGCAGGCATGTTTATATCTTTGCAATGTGTTTTGTTTTATTATGTCATATGACCTCTAAACCACAGATTATTACAACCATGAGGTGTTTTGGGAATATTATGGTAAAAGGATAACAGCTCTTGGTGCACTGATGCATCCTCTGTGGTATGCTTGGTGACTCTGGATGAGAATGATTGTCCACACACACACACACACACACACACGCTGGTCTGTACATGCATTATAATGTCAGCTCATCCTCTGTAAAGCGGAGGCCCCTGTGCCTCCAACAGTGCGGAGGGTTTCCAGTCGCACGCCCTCCAAAAGATCTTTTACCAAACCCATTCACCACATTCAAATCTGTGTTTAGCATGTGCGTTCATGTTATTTGGGTGGTCTGCAGAAGTTGATTGAAATCCCACTTTCTGCTAATTGGTGCCACCCCTTCTGCTGAAGATGTGTCTGATCCTTTGCCGCGTGCATTTGCGCAAAAGAGCATGACGTTTCAATGAGAGCTACGAATTTGATCAAATGGAGCTTTGTGCGATGAAGCAACAGTATCTCAGGTGGGCAGGCATGCACCAACGGGCAGGCATCTGTAAACATAAATCACATGGAATTAGTTGTTCAGCTCAATATCAAACTCTGTGTTGTGTTTTGATCCTTATGAGTCCTGCTTATCCAAATCCAGCCTATACCCTGAGGCAATTAGTCTGTGCCATTTTGAACAGGAGGAAATGGAGCGATCACATTTTTGCATATTAAATCAAAAAGTGTCTTCTTTCTCCATCTCTTGCTGTTGCTGAAGATGAAATGTATGATGTTACCAACCAGAGCATTTGAGATTATTATGACGTCTTTCCATATGGATAGTGTAACCTAAAGATGCATGTTGTTCCATTCACTGCCCTAACATCATTTAACATGTACCCTTTTTCTAATCAACATTTGACAACACGATAAATATTCTGTACATTCTTCCAACATCTCTGGCATTAAACTGTCAGTCACACTGTGAGAGGAAATGTCTCTCTCTGGGTGGAAAAAGACTTCCATAATCATCATCTTTGACACAATGCTAATCCTTCTTCCATGTTAGCCATCTGTGGCTGAAGTGGCGGGGCAGAAATTACTGAGGAAAATGGACACAAATAAAATGCTAATTCACCACGGGCTACAAGTGGCTCCCCCCCCTCTCTGCCCAGCTCGGGGGGCCTCTCGGTTCCCACACCACTTCCCTGTGTCTCTCCCAGGGTGCTGCTGGGATACCGGCGGCTGTTTCGGAGCCCGCAGTAGGGATGCAGCCCTCCCATTGGCTTGTCTTTGTTTGCCCCCATGCACGGTATTCATCTGCTGATTTGAATATATGCAAATGTTGCAATGGTGCCCCGTCAAAGGAAACTCCCACAGCCACCACCATGTTTTTTTTCTTACTTACCGTCTCCCTTCATTTTCCCCGCTCTTTTCCTTTTTGTTTCTTTTCCTAAATGCTGCATTGAGCGGGGAATGCTGTGGGAACCAACGATGGAGGGCTAGATCTGCTTTGTCACAGGGATTTATTTAGTAGTGAGTCTCATGACTGTTAATTACAAAGACACACATTTACTGTATATCTCAAGGAAGAGAGAAAACAAGTGTATTGGGAATACACCATTCTTCAACTCCTTAATGTCTTTGCTGTGAACAGTCAAAGCAAAGAAGTTGCCAGACTAATGCATGCCTTTCAATCAAACATGCAGCATGTGTCACGAGGCAAACAAATACATCACATGACTTATTGATTACAGTAAAAATAAGAACCTTTTATATAGCGTATTGGTTTTAATTTAGAGTCTGACTTTGTACTCTAAGACAAGGGCAAGAACCACAGTGTAGACATTGTTCTATTACGTTAAGACAAAATAAGATGTAGCTTAGTTTCATATACATCTTTATTTTAAAAGCAGATATTTAGACTACTGGCCCTAACGATTACTTATTTCATTATGTACAATAGGACTCTTCCTCCAAAGCAACCAAATGGATTGAGCGAGAATTTATTTTGTTATGTGACATTTCACATTGTTTCCAATGAGAAAGGCCTATTTATCCCACAGCAAGAATATTTAAACTTGGAGTTATTCACCTGTAGTTTGAGAGTTAAAAAGCCATCTTTTGTTGTGTCACAGGTGCAGATACAGACCTTCCTCCTCCTGTAATGGCCCAAGATTAAACCATGGCTGGATTTAAAAAGATGACATGAAGATATGCATACAAGCTTCATATCTGCATTTTGACTCACTGCATCTGGCTCGTCTGTTTTCCAGGTCCAGAGCCAGACGGAAGAGAATTAGCTCGGCCTGACTCTGCTGAGTGTGTTAAGCCGGTACTTTGGCTCGTCCTCATACAGATTCTGGATTTGGACGACATGAATCGTTGCACACTTATGCTGTAATTACCCTAATGCATGCTGCTAATTCTATTTCACTGAGAGTTTGCAGCATAGAGGATTCCATGGATGATCCAGCATGCACAGATGGGCGATGCACACAAAGACAAACACAAGTGTCATTTTGTGCTTAAAGAATTACAATAGGTTTTATTTGTATACAATTTTCTTTTTATCTGTGCCAGTGAAAATATGTGCACACATGCTTATTAATACTTAATAAATGCAATATCAGACATCTTTCTATTACTGACCTGCAACCCCTTTACAGAAACTCATTTATCTTTGATCTTAAAAATCTCTAACACTTCCTTTTTTTATGATATCCCCTACTTTTTGATAGATGCATATGGATATTATTTGAATGTATTTATTTAATGTAAATAAATGTAAGAATGGCTTGGACTCTCCTCATCATCTTCATGCTTCATGAGAAAAAGAAGCTCCTTGTGTTTTCCCAACCCAGAGTAACACTGCATGCCTAGGAAAATATAACAGAAAGTACCAAAGTGTCAATATAAAAAAAAAACGAGTAATCATTCCCACAGGAACGAGCATTTTCACCACATTTTGATTAAAGTTAAAAGGGTGTAAAAAGCAGTACGAATGCTTATAATCATTTATTTATTTATAGTGCTTGTTATCTGTTACATTGTCATTTTTCTGTCCACAGTTAAAATGCACAATGTGTCTTAATATACATTTTAAAATAAAAACCACCTAGCTTGTTTGTGGACTTGCTTCTTGACAATCATGCATTTTTTGTGCTTTAAATTATAAGCTTTGATTACGAGCTTCACGATTTAAGCTAAATGTGTTTGCAGGCCAACAGTGGACCCCCCCCCCATGAATGAGCTCTGTGCATTACCGTGTCTTGAATGACAATCGTGCACTGCGCTTGAACTTGACCGGCGGAATTGCCTGGGAAAAGAGGCGCGACTTTGGCCCTTTGCTCCTCTCCTTTATGGGGGGGGGGGCGTTAAGACTGATGTCAGCGCTCATTAGCATAACCTTCAGCCTGCTCCCAATTAAACCAGGAAAGCAGTAAGAGGACCAGTCTGTTTGCACATGGCGGAGAATGAACCAGCATCTCTCTCTCTCTCTCTCTCTGATCATCAGAAGCAGCTGCAATGTAAGTTGCTTTATTCATTTGGAATTGTTTTAAATATACATTATTTAACACATTTCAAAGTTATAATTGCGTTTGAAAATTATGCTGGAATTACTCTACATTTAGTATATTTTTATAGTATTTTTATCATTTTCATCAGCTTTCTGTTCATGAAAGTGAGGCTTGTTGCTGTGGGAATGATGGTGTTCACATGACAGTTTTTCTCTGGCTTCAGCCTGTCTGCCCGAATGTGTAAGACACGCTGCACCTTTGATGTCTTTTTACGAGTGTGGAGGTTTAATTCCAGGTCTACTTGATTTCTTATAGGTAACTGTTCTCCTGAAAGTCTTTGCATTATGCCTATTGATCACTGCTGCTGCGTGAATCTACAGTAGACCTGCTGTGTGTGGTCATGTAAGCCGAGTCTCTTAAGTGCTTCTTACTGACAGATCTACCTTACTCACCTGCTTGTGAAATCTTACAATCTCCTATTATCTTTTGTGGGAATTGGATTTGCAGTGACTATTGAGGTATTATATCATTTGCAAACAATGCATTTGTTGCCAATTTTATACCCTGCCTAGCATAAGGAATTCATTTTTGTTTGTAATGAAAAATGCTCCCATCATGCTGCTTTGTCTGATGAGGCAGCACTCTTTGAATATAGAAAACCAATAGGGCTTTACATTCTTATAAACATATAAACAGATCTATATAATGTTGCTCCATTAAACCACAGAGGAATTCAGAATAGATTTAAGAGAGCTCAGAGACTTTGAGACACCCGCTGTTGCTGCTCTCAATATGCATTTCGAAGTGGTATTACTGACAAATATACGCTTTTAATGTTAGTTGTCACAAGGATTTCCTTTATACATGTTAAAAGTCAATAGCAGAATAATACACATGTTGAATTGACCTAAAAAGCACACCATTTCTAGTGTTCACTTCTTAGATTTGATTAAAATCCTTTGTAATACCACCACCACAACAGCCTCATAACAAAAATAATAATGTATTACAATCAGCAGCTAGTTGCTAATTGATGGGCATGACATTGGGAAGGACAAACACTTGCTCCCTGTTGGTCTTCATGTGTGACCTCTGACTCCTTTATGTCCCTGTGTCAGGTCAAGCCTCTTTGAAGAGCGGCCATTACAATTCCCAGAAGTGGCCACTTGAATTGGCCGGTTATTAACAAGTGAACCCAAAAGGGCTCGGTGTGGTCACGCATGGTCACATGACAGTCATACAAGTTTGACAGAAATTAATGAATTTATGATGGAGACATGTTTGAACTGGGAGAATTAGGATTTGATTTTTTCTGCCTGAAGTGTTCTGAATGTGTGTGTAAAATGTGACAGTATCAATTCATTTATTTCAATACTGACAGGCTATACTGGATTATGTGCTTGAAAATAAAATCTTGAAAGTGTTCTCAGCAAATGATAATTATTTTAAGAAGTTAATTACTTAAGAATATATATCTTTATTTTTTCATTTTATTACATTTCTGTAATGAAAATGCCAATAAATACACCAAACATAAGAGAGACCTGCTTACTGAATAAATATATGGGCATTCATTTATTAAATACATCTTTATTTAAAAAATGAAATGGGGAGAAAACTATTTCACTATAGCTTTATACAAATAAAAAGCGAAAATCAAAGGGCAGAAATATAAAGGTAATTCAGAAGTTAATGAACATCAATGTGCTTCATTCACTAAGTGCCTATTTGCGCTGAATTTCGCTTTGATCGTTTGGCTCCGTGTATTTGCCTGCTCGTTTTACTGACTCTAAAGACTCAAATATAATACTTAAACATTGAAAATGACATTTTAAAAAAATTATGTAATTTATACAGAACATTGTATTCGTGCCTTCTTTGTATAACAGTCCTCTGAAGTCATGTAAGCACATGTATGTCTGTTGCTGCCCAAATGATTTTTTCTGTTTCGCTTACATTTCAGCCTAAATACAATATTAAAAACAATACCTATTTATGTATTAAGCCAATTAATTCCAGACATTTCCAGAAGAATAATAGGCTGAATTAAAAGACTGAAACCCAGATAACAGCCTATTAGGATAATAATTCGCATTTATTTTCAGTAACTCAAATAACAAGATGTATTTATGATAATATTGATGATTTAAAAGATCTAAAATCACAACGACATAATTCCCTTTTTAAAATGTAATTGAAATCTGTGTAAACCCTTATTGTTTTAGAGCATTTTATAAAGTCCTTCATTTTGTGCCATTACTTAAATAAATATAAATCTATCACCTGCTAGAGCAATGTAAACAAAATACTCTATACACTAAAACTCAAACAGAACAAGACCTCCGAAGCTTTGTTTTCATAATTTACCATCTCTTTAATTAATATTCATTTTAAATATGACTTTACAGTTCTGAAAGAGGTGATGGCCTATTGTGTTAACCAAAATGTTAACTAGATCACACACTGTTGAATAAATGTACGTTTCCAGGTCGTTTGTT
Source organism: Notothenia coriiceps (assembly GCF_000735185.1). Classification (NCBI taxonomy): domain Eukaryota; kingdom Metazoa; phylum Chordata; class Actinopteri; order Perciformes; family Nototheniidae; genus Notothenia; species Notothenia coriiceps. The sequence goes on from NW_011350554.1 coordinate 118,237, forward strand.
AAACGAGAATCACATTTTCGAGCTAAGGTTTCCATTTGTATTTCGTTTGTTCTTCTGCACCATCACGTGGACCCACTGGGTCATTATTCGTTAATATTCACGTATTTTGGGGCCTTAATAACGAATAAATAATTATCTTTACACGCCCAACATTCCACTTATTTTCGTTTTAGATTTTTTATTTATTTAGATTTTTTTTTTGTGGACACATTTCGAAAAGGCCTTTCACTTCCTGCATCAAATAAAATATCACTCTGTCTGCCAATGTAGAGATGTCTCACATATTTTTACTGCATCAATTTAGATGATATGTTGTAATTATATCGTTGCTAAAATCGTTTCTCGTTTTTTTAAATGTTTTAACGTGTTGTGGATTTAGGCCAGTCAGACCTGACCAGGCCCGAGCTGCAGTACTGCTTTCAGCCAATAGATGTCCCTGTTTAGCTCATATTGACTCGATATTCACTGACATGTTGGATTATGAGTATTGTCTATAGTTTCTGAGATGTGAAGATTCTAGAGGACTCTGAATATCTGGTTGTTAATTCCCATGATGAGATGTGTACAGTGCTTCAGGAACGTTTTGTCAGCCCAGCTCACTCAACCTCCCTATGCTGAATGTTTGAATTGTGCAGGCCTTATGAGACATACCGTCCAGTTAGGTTGTACAAAAAATAAATCCTTACATGAGTGCATGAAATAGGATACAATTGCCTTTATTTAAAGGGCTCAAAGCTGGTTGGCCATTTATCTGTCTAGCTAACTACACCTTTTTAACTTATAGAAAATACGATAGAACAGAAAAAAAAGCCAATGTAGGTAGCCAATATAAAAACACATGTATCAAAATATACCTTAAGCTTAATTTAATGTCGTAATTAATTATGTGAATATGAACATGCTGCTGCACTACCCACAACCCTTGTTTGTGAATGTGGTCCAACATTTTGTCTTCGTAACGTTGAGCTAAAAACGCGTCCTATATGCTAATATTTTACAATAATTTATGCACCAAAAAAGGTTTTTTGGGTTACGCGTGTAATGGAAATAATTCTAACGTTTTGTAATGTTCTATAGTTTCCATACAATTATGACTTCTGCTAAAGATGCTAGAGAGAGACACACACACACACACACACACACACACACACACACACACACACACACACACACACACACACACACACACACATACACACACGCACACGCACACACATTTCACAAGCGATTACAAAAAATACTCAAGCATTTTTTCATTTAATTTATTGCCAATACGTTTTTTAAATTTATTTCTCCTTAAATATAATGCATTACAGATAGGCTATGCCTATAAATGCCACCATGCCATAGACAGTAAAGTAGACCTATAACACAAATCAGCCTTGTTAAGACCCCACAAACGATCCTCCACCGTGGACCCCTCACACAGGCACATTGGATAACCTTTGGAATAACATATCCATGACACTGACGTCATCGCGTAAAAATTACGTTAATTTCAAGGGCTAGATTTGTTGCACGCAGTGTTGAGTCTAACTGTTAGTTTAACTGGCTTAATTCACTAACCCTGCTTATGATTAGCATGTGGCACATGAATGTCCACCAGGCGCTCCCTTACGCACAGAAAGGAAGGAAACGTCGCTCCACGTAAAAGCAACGTGACCCGCAGGAGTCCGGGAAAGCATCTGCTTCTCCTGGCGCTGCTGCGGCAACAGCACCACACACTCCGCTGCTGCTGCGCTTTGATCGTGCCCATCTCTGGCAAATCGTTTCTCTTTTACGCATTTTTCCTGCAGCCTGCCAAGAAACGTAAGGACATCACTCCGTTTAAACCAGTCGTTTCTACTGGGTTAAGGCTCGTATTGGCTCGGTATTCCTGTAAGCTGTTGACTCAGGTGTTTCAGTCAAGCAAGGTGCAGGTTTGGAGATCATTGCCTGCTTCTCTTGCCAAAAACGGACTCTGTCCGGTGCCTTCAGGATGTGCAGCTCGGGGACAGGGCGAGAATGGAGTGTGCTGATGATAAAAAAAAGTGGAGGTACTTCTATACATTTGGGATCACACCCTCTACTGAGCTGATGTGATCTGCTTTTACATCACGTGGCATCGATGTAAAACCTTTTTCATGCATTCCTGCCTACCCCCATACAATCAAAAATTAGGTTCTGTCGTATCAGTCTGCTAAAAGTCCTCAGTGGTGTCTCCCCCCCTTCATGCACCGACGTGCTGCCACAGACGCTGCAGCCGCGAGCTGCACGTCGCTCAGCACGCCTATCAAATGCTTCCAAAACCATGCCGGGTGCCACTGAAGAGGGAGACCCGTCATTCAAACAGAACAATGGACACCAGTTCACAATGGTCAATGCATAAGCGGTGCAAAATGCGTTTGAGTTTCTCTGCACGTCGTCCATAGCAGTTTGTGTGTGTGTGTGTGTGTGTGTGTGTGTGTGTGTGTGTGTGTGTGTGTGTGTGTGTGTGTGTGTGTGTGAGAGAGAGAGAGAGAGAGAGAGAGAGAGAGAGAGAGAGAGAGAGAGAGAGAGAGAGAGAGAGAGAGAGAGGAGGGGACCTGCGACGCAGCAGCTCCGCGCACACTGTCATCCGAGGCTGTGAGGAGATGTTGGGATGCGGAGAGGATGCTGGCAGCAGTATCGCCTCGGCCTCGGTTGGTGTCTGGTTACTGAATTAAAAGTAATGCCAGTGTTTAAATAACAAAATCCTTTCTGAAGGTTTACATTGAATGCAGCGTTTGAGTTTCTCTGGAATCCTGGCTCTTATGGTTTGGTTACAGCTGAGAGGTGATAGAAACTTGCGTCAAAAATACAGAATGGACTTGAACCGGAGTTGCGGGATTTATTCAAAGTTCGTGCCTTGTGAGTATGATTTCTGAATGTTTTATGTGTGGATGTTTAACCTTGAGGCTATGAGATATGTGGATGATTGGCAAGTGACCAAATATTATACCAATGTTAAATTATAATTATCGAAATATGTCAATAATAACCCAAAATAATGTTTAACAATATGACATTTCATTGACATTATGATAAAACCGTAAACTGCACTTTGATAAATAGTGCAGCCTGGAGTGGTGAGTGGCAGCAGGCTGCTCCATCCCATATTAGCGGGAGCCTCCATTGAGCGGTGATGAGGGGGCTGAGTGGCCCCTGAGCTGGCGTTTATAAAGCAAACAGTTGTGTGATTGTTAGCAGAGCCTGGGAAAATGTCCCCTTGGCTGGGAGGTGGAGGGACTTGACGCCAGAGCCTCTTGTTAAGAAGACTTGTGTGCTCCCAGACAGCATTGTGATGCTAATGAGCACCAGCACGTTGTTGAACTTGATGTTGACTTTTTTTCTTTCTTTCTTTTGGGCGTTTTCTTCTTCTTCTTCTTTCTTTCTTTTTTTTTTTTTTGGGTCACTTGTTTGTGGGAAAATCTTCTCCGGAGCTACAGTGTGAAATTTATGAATCAGGCCTTTGCAGTTGAGTACAATAGAGAGGCATTATATTCTTGGAACACACATTTTTATTCGGTTTCAGGTGTTTAATGTGTAGTGTTAAAGTTTAGTACGTCAAACCCCTTTAAAGAGAGTAAGAAAAAAAACGTAGGATTTTTTTACAGGGTTGATATTTTCAAGGGAAGAGGTATTTCTTCCCACAAAACTAGCAAAGCAAAATGAATGGTTAAGTCATAATAATTCAAGTTAAAATACCTGATATTTACTTAATATCAGGTTTCAATCAGGTAAATAATGGTATTCTTTTTTATCTTAAGATGTTTAAGTAGTCTTTAAACCTATAGGCAAAATAAATCCATCAAATTAATATAACATTAAAAAAAATATTAAATGTCACTCTTTCTTTCTTTCTTTCTTTCTTTCTTTACAGTGCAACAGGTGAAGGCCTATTGTACACTGAATTGACAGAACTAAGCTATTAGCCCCCTATATATATATCATTTTGAACACATAATTTCACTGGCCAAATAAAAAATGTAACAGTCGTGCAATATTCATTCTAATAAACGAGATTTAATTGAAATGATAAGACAGTACACACAGTTTGCCTATGAAGATCAATAATATATTTAAGCATCTTATATTAACATTCCAACTTATATCATCAGACATAAAATTCGCCCAAAAAAAGTATAATATTTAGATATAATATTTTATTTCAAATCGAGTGTACTCTTCTGGTCTAAAATTAAATAAAAAATAGATTTGATTTCTTATGATTAGCAGATTTAGACGATACTTCTTGGTCTCATTTATTTAATTATTTCATTTAAAAAGAGCTAAAACGGAAATGTATCAATGTACACGAACTGTTCAGTTGAATGCTAAGGTGTGACTCGCATCAGAATATGACCATTATTATACGTTTTAATAAGGTAACTTTAATTTCTAAATACATTTTCTTACATTTCATTAAACACCAAATAGGTTTAACCTTGCCTGAACAGACTCAAATTGTTTAAGTGTTTTTCTTTTCACCCTTCCATTTTTAAACAGCGCCGTGAATTTATTACATTCGTTTCAGCACCAAGGACAGAGACTGTATTTTTAACTTAGAGGTGCTGAACTCCACTCTATAGTTTTCTTTAATACAACGCCCTAAAACATTTTAATTCAAGCCTTTTTTACCGAACATATTTGAGACACTGCTTTGCATCTTTTTTTTCTTCTTTCAGATTTAATTTTGAGGTTGTGCTCAGGGCAGAAACAAAAATCGAAATAAAAATATATCCTTTCTTTTACACACAACGACGTTACATTTTTTTTTTTTTTCTAATACAAATCTGGGCAAGCAAGATGTGCATAGACTGCAATAGAATACAATGGAATAGAATGGAATGGAATAGAATGTAATGGAAAATAATGGGATACAATAGAACGGAATATATTATAATTTAATAGAATGGAATGTTGAGCTCGTCGTCACTGCACTGTGCCGTGGGCCTAGCCTGTGACCGGAAGTGACGCAGTCAGGGGGCGTGTGCACATGAATTCACGTGAGGCTGATGAAAGGCGGAGCGGAGAGTCAATCAGGCTAATGTACAGTAAAATCAAGGCAGAGCAAAGTAGTACACACACACACACACACACACACACACACACACACACACACACACACACACACACACACACACACACACACACACAAACTCTTTAACTTTTGGTCTTTAGAATGATCTCATATTTTTAATTATTCACTTAATTTAAACATATATGTTTCGAATAATTATTATTTCCACTTAATCCAACCCGTGTTTTGTACAAAACCAAAAATGGTTAATACCTACAAAGTTATTGTCAGGCTGTTTAAATGGAAGTTGAGATAATAAAAAATAAATAAATTCTTCTTAAAAAATTCTTAAATATTACTTACCAAAATTAATTACCAAATAATGATTAATGAGAATGTTGTTGTTTTTTCGAAAATATGAAAAATATTTACCAAATAAGTGAAGAAAACATGCAGCTTGAAGAATCCATGATAATTTCCCAAAATGTCCCTGTATCTTTCCTGAAATATTTCGCATAGGAGCAGGCCTAAAGAAAACTGTCTTATTAATATTCAAATTAAAACACAGGTCAAACACAAACATCAAAGACTGCAATTACCATTAAAATATATACAATTATCATTATATAGCATTTAGAAGTGAACTGTGTGCCCTTGACGTTTCTAAATAAATTCATAATTTTGAATATATGTTTTTATTACATTGAGAATGGTAAAGGGCAAAGGCTATACGCTAACACATGGAGTCCCATTAGAAATATAGCAGCAAAGTCTGGGATGTGTTCCAAATGGATAGTGAGAGGAATGCTTCAGCTATTTGCATATGGTTCATCAGACTAGCTGAAATTGCTCATTGAAACATAAAAGTGGCGTCTAAAATGATGGTGATTTGTATTATAATTTCAAATTTAAATTAAATTGTAATTCAAACTGTCATTCTTTAGCATTGTAGTGCTCTGTCCTGTAACCTGCAGGTTGCTCAGTACTTATGACTCACTGCTGGCTCAGTGTTTCTTTTATGGGAACAAACGTGGTGTCCTTATTTACACAGACAGGCTGTGAGACGGATGGTATAGCCTACATTGCCCACACCTTAAACATGGCCACTTTTGCCATGTATTGCCCAAAGCCTGTCAGGTGACTTTGCAAGTGTTGAACTCTGTATATTTTATTCAGGACAATATATGAATGTTGTCTCGATAATTTGAAAATGGCTACTGCGTGTACTGCACACGTTTGGTTGTGAATTCACCATGCATTCTCTAAGTGGATGTATTGGATCATATTTTAAATTATTCCTCACTTTTTTGGGATGCTCTTGAGGCCCACTCAATTTCTTTTTGGAGGGCTTCTAGGACCCCATATCGAGATCCAATTATAATCTCTGCTAACAATAGTGAATACCTTTATTAGTATTCTGGAGCCTGTAGCATGATGTCAACGCGTTTTAGTGAAACTAGACTATCCAATTTCTACCTTATGCTTACTCCCCTTGTCGTTTACGTCCACCCCATAGCTCTGTTGCTCACCCAAGTGTGTGCCAATGAGCATGCCTAATTCTGTGGACACCGCGCGTCTCCCCTGGCAGTCTGACCCCGGGCCCCCCGGGCGGCCCTCCGCCTCCTGCGCCCCTCTTCTGACACTTCGATAGCCGAGGCGTTCTCTCCTCACTCTCATTTCCCCTTCCTCGGGCCATGCTGCAGTGTTTTTGACGGCTAAGAATGGATGTTACTACCCAATTCTTCCTATGAGGATTCATATTCATACACCGATGGTGGTGCTGTGCGTAAAATGTGCTTTGTTTTCTCGCATGTGCCGGCATCCCACATGGCCAAATAGGGAGCATTACGGCTGAACAGAGCCGGGGAGATATGCTCCCGTCCCGGATCGAGTGTTGAAGAATATATCGGCCGCTTGTGAATTTTTCAAATCATTTTTAAAATTATTTAATAACGAAGCATCATGACTGTCCGATTGACGAAACTGCCGTTTCAAATAGACTGAATATGTGAGTATGCTGTGGTTATTCTAAATGCAAGGTATGCTTTTTCAGATAGACAGCTTCAGTAACATTCAAAACATGTTTTAATGAAGGGAAAGTGTAGTTTAAACTTAAGACTTGTGGAAAAAGTATTTTATCCTCTCGTTTGACCATTATTATATACGATGTGTATTTTTCTGAATTTAAATTTTGATTTTAAACGCTTAGCAGTAGAGCTGTTTTAAAGATGCATATTTATAGAGCATTATTTGGTGATTGCAAAATAATAAAGGCAAGTTTGTCAAGATGTAACATGTAATGAACTAATCCATAGTACAGTGACTTTCAGTCAGCCTGGACTTGTTCATGTTGACATTTAGCTGGATCCCCCTCTACTGTAAGCTATATAGGCCTACTGTATGTCTTTATAGTTTGTCATGCTTTCTAACAATTCGTGGATTAATCCACTCAACGCGGAAACGATGGTCTATGCTCTGAAATGGGTCGATGTGAGCTGGCATTTAAAACAACAATAAGGTTGTTTGTGAGGGCCATAGTGTGATATTTTATGGAGACAGTTGAAGTAACACTGTCTCCTAAGAGGTGTATGAGTGTATAATCCCCAAAAGCTCAAACTGGACATGCTATGGTATAGTTAGTGGGAAAATGTACGCTATATTGAGGTTATTAGTGGCATGAAGCCTTTCCTGTTACGCATGTTCATGGATGACAGGAAAATATGTCACCCTCCTCCTGCAGTTGCATGACTTCACCCTGCAGATGCTTTCCAGGTTTGTAGTGGATGAAGATCACCTATGGTTTTAAATAATGGAAATTAGTATCTAAGATTGTAGTGTAACCATGAGAAGGATTTACGTTTGTTGAAAATTATACAACTGATGGTGATGTAGGTTATGGTCATAGTCTTTGCTATCCCAAAGCAGTCTGGGACATCGTTTTTAATCAAATCTAACATTACGCGTAATAATAAAACCGGGTACCTATAACCTGTTTGTGCATGCGCGCAGTAATGTGTGTGTTAGAGATAGAGAGACAGAGCGACCGGGAGAGCAGCAGAAGAGGGAGAAGGGGGGAGAGAGAGGCATACAGGCGGGTTGCAATGGCTCCATGTGACCACAACACAAGCAGCTCCGGCGGCGGCGGTTCCTTTAAGAGACGTGGGTTAGTTTTTCTCTTTGGTTATCTAGCTGTATGAGTTATGTAATATCATAAAGCTAGAGAACCGAATGTACAAACTAATTCTGCATTCATCACGACGGAACCGGGACCAATGGCGGGGGGGCTGCTGGCGGAGCGGATGGATGGATGCAGCCCTCACGAAGAGACTGGAAGCCCGCGGCAGCGTCCGTGCATTGCACCGAGAAACGCCTCCTGCTTCCCTGGACGTGAAGCGGTGCGGAGGAGAACGAAGCCATACACAAACGGATTATTGTCGTTTTTATTTCTCTCGCGGGGGATGCATGGAGTGACAGTAGTTAGCAACCGGAGACATGCTCCATTCATAGAGTGAGGATGAGGAGGAGGAGGAAGGCGATTCGGCAGTGGTGCTTTTGCTGTTGCTCTTACCGGAACACACATTTAGTCACAAAATAGCAGTTAAACTAGCATGTTTTAGATGTGTTTTTGTGTAGTTAGTTGGATGCTGATAGCCAGGAGGGGAGATGAACACGGTTTGTAGCTGGGAAAGCACCTGATTGGATGAATCCTGGGAGTCACGTGTTCCACCAGTAGCCCCCATATCTCATTGCTGCATGCTGGACTAGCTTTGTAGTATCATGGAAAAATAGTTTTAACAATCAGCACTAATGCACTTGTTTGTGTTAGCAAGCTGCTGTGCCTCTGCAAATTCATGTTTAATTTGTCTCCAAAAAGTTGATGTGGGGAGCTTTACTGCGACATGCCAGAGAGGATTGTAGGCTATGATGCATTTACTGTGCCACTGATGGATGCCAGGAGAAATAATCCCTCTATCAGGTGCATTCCCTGAGCTTAGTATGTGTGGTGCTTTACAGCAGGTACAGCAAAGATCAGGAGAATGAGTAGGTCATCAAAGTAATGTGTCACAGGTTATGAGGTGGAGAGGAGGACAATATTGGGATTCAGGTTTGTCAACGGGATCATCTTATATCCCAGGACTTAGCTTGATTGATGCGCTTATTAACAGCAATTTTCAGGTCTCATGCACAAAACCAGAGAACAATGTGTCACATTGCTAAGGAAGAGGCCTGCGGGATGTCAGAGCAACATAATGTACACTTTTTTTTAAAGAAATGCATTGCTAGCTTGGCTACAATTGCTGATAAAAAGTTTTTTGTAGATATAGTTTATTCCCACAGGATGAAAATAACATTTTGTAGGTTACAAATTAGATGCTGACATGTATTCACTCTCATCAACAATATCCGTACCTGATCAGGGAATTGTACTATGTTAACACACACACTAACACATATCACCAATTTATATATTTTGATTGCTGAAGTACAGTAGCATGCCAAGCAGGGATTTTGGAGGAAGTGTTAGAGGATGACAAGGTCTTTCTGTTTTAAAATGCTGTTTGGGCTGCACATCCTCTTTTTTCTTTCCTCACTCCATCCGAGTCAGAGAGGAGCTCCTGTCTGGTTCCAGCACTGCCTGAGTGATAGGTTGCACTCTGAAGTGGAGCCTGTTGAATTTTAAACAAGCCAATCCTGTGTTAGCTGCTAACAGCTACAGAGCTGATCTGCGTGGTGGCAGTGCTCTGCATGGTGGAGAATTTGTGAGTGTGTAGCAGCACAGAGCATGGTGTTTCTTAGGCCCCAGCTTACTGCGTCACAGAGCAGCGCAGGTGGAGAAGGAGCTAGCATGAACCGAACAAGGAAATGCTTTCTCTGGCTTTTGTGGCAACATGCTATACTGCTGTATGTGTTAATCCACACTGAATATATCCCAATGTTGTGAGTGATGTGTAACAATAAGCTACAAACTTAATTTGTTTCCTGTTGTAATTATGATATTAATAGGGCATTGCAAATTAATGTTTTCATCAAGGAAACACTGCAGGAGTGTCAGGATACCCGTGTCTCAATTTGAATGTGACAGGAACCAGTAAATTATCATGTCCCATTGAGACCCTAATACACAAAATTAACAGTTGTATAGTCTCAGTTACCCATATGGCCTGTGAACGGCAGTAATTCTGGTGCAGCAGAGACCTGATTTAAGGATATCCTTGTTCAGAATTTGCCATATATTTTGCAAATGCGTTTCCCCTTTGTCCTTTTGAGGGTTAATTGCAATATTCAGCAAAAGCATTAATAATACGGCATGGTTCCATTTGATTTGACAATGGCGTTTTGTGCTATAACTTACACCAACCGCCACGCCAACAGCTCCACCCTCCCAGCTTTGGCCCAGTTGCAGTATAAATTAATGCATTGCTGAGGGGTAATAAATGGAGGAGATGGGGAGGGCCCTTTGAGATTGAAATGCAGTCTGAGAGGCAGGCTAGACGTTGGTTTTCCCACATTAATATGTGTCTGTCTGGGCCCTCTCCACCATCAGGAGGAGGCCCTCCACACCAGATGGAGCCCAGTCTAGTCTACGTCTAGCCCACCAACACCTGCCATAAGGCTGCATTGCACTCCCCATTGTCTTGCACAGTGATTTAAACGTCTATCAGTAATTTCATTATTTCACCAGCCTGGATTTATGTGTGCTTTAACAAAGGAGGAATTAAAAAAATAAATAGATAAAATAAAAAAAGGTCATGGCTGGAGAGAATAGCGTTGAAAATGTTGTAGAAGAATGAGGTGAGAAGAGCAGAGAGTGTTTATGCATGCATGCCGTGCATTTCTAACCAACCTGTCATGTCTGTAGCCTTTCCTGCTGAAGCGTAGATATGTCAGGGTGCCCCCCCTTCTCTCTTTTCCCTTCTCTTCTCTTTCTCTGCACTGTATTGATAACGTTGAATATTTTCATGTCCTGGTTTTGGTTGTTGCATAGGGGTGAGTGTTGTTTGTGACAGAAATGTGGGAACAAAGCAGCCTGCCTGTACTCTGTCCAATGCGCAGCTGAGCCATTGTTTTAGGTTTACAGCTCGGTGCATTTCCAAGCCCCCATCCTATAGATGTTATATTGTGTGTGTCACACCTGGCAACTAGATTGCAGAGCTGTGTTTATGTGTGTGTGTATGCGTGTGTGTATGAGTTTGTGCACATGTTTTTGTACAGTTGCACATGTGCTTCTTTGGATGTGCTTCTTTACATGTGTTCAAGCGGGCTCCTACTGCGCCTGATTTGATATATTGTCAAATATAGAATTTGTCTTTTTAAATAAGGTGAAATCCCTTTTGATTTTCAACCGACTGCAGGACTGTGATTGAGTATGTGTGTATTTTAGTAAAATCTGCTTCTCTAAATTACGTATTTAAATTTGAAAAACAATACGTCCTTAAATGCATTTTCATTTGGTTTTATTTATTTGAGTGTTACATTTTACTTCAAAAAATATGTTTTACATTTATTATTCAAACTGTATACACTTGACTGGTATTATAATAATAATAATAATGATTGTTGTTATTATTATTAATAGCAATATTATTATTATTATTATCACAAACATTACACTTTGATTCAGATCTGAAACTATTTATGGCGCATGGGCTATTTGATTCCATATCACCAAAGTCCATATATTACAGCGTTATCAATTTTCTATTATCATTTTACCTTGAATTGAAATGGCCTATAAAAACCTTTCCTCTGAACTTATGAATTCTGGGTTTGGTAGCCTAGCAACAGCCTCTGACCCGTGCAAGGCAAAGAGAAAAAAATTGAAAGGCTGACGTGGAGGCTTTAAACCCGCAAAGGACATCAGGTTTCAGCGGATGTAATCTTTGAGTATTTTTTTGTAATCGCTTGTGAAGTTTGTTTGTTACTTTGTGTGTGTGTGTGTGTGTGTGTGTGTGTGTGTGTGTGTGTGTGTGTGTGTGTGTGTGTGTGTGTGTGTGTGTGTGTGTACGCACATGGAGATTGCTATTGTCATGCATTTACTGCTGACAGTTGAAGAAGGAAATATAAGAAACTTTCCACACAGAAGTCCACCAACATAACACTGCTGCACTTTTCTTTACAATTTACACTGTCTTTATGTTGGAATTTAATTATCTTAATTGGTTACGTTAGACTTATCTGTTTGGCATTTCCTGTTTTCTTTTTCCAGTGTCATGTATACTTTTTTTAATGTATGTTTTGTAGTTTTAACAATCTATTACTCTGCATAATATGAGTAAGTAAACTAGAATTTGTATAATAAATATTTTTTTCCTGGCTTTTTCTTTTCTTATTTAACTGTCGGCAGAATATGGGGTATGACTTAAGTACGAATAATACTACAATTTAAAGATAGAAGTAGATTTAAAAATTGAGCATAACTCAATGTATGCGTATAAAGTATTTCAATTGTGGCCGAAATGTTTTTAGAGTGATATTCATTAAGTATCAAGAACACAGTGTATTAGAAATGAAAGACATGTGACCTGCTGCAGAAATAGACCCTCTCTTAACCTAATGCTTTATGTTTTTTGCAGGACTCAGAGGAGTGCAGTCACACAGATATACACACTCCCCATCTGAAAGCCTGCGTCTGAACCTGAAGGTCAGAAGAGACACCACCCCTTCCTGCTCTGAGGTCAGAGGTCGCAGGTCACAACAAGACTTCATCTCTCAGTTACAGGTGAGACAGTGAAGCACCTCACACTACAAACACACTTGAACTTGAAATATTCAGTACAGTACTTTTACATCATTACAGTCAATCTTAAAAAGTCACACAATACATTACAAAGTCCTTATGTTTTTATTAATTATCTCCCCACAAAAGATTGATCCTCTAATTCTTTACATGTTCACTTTCTTGTGTGCTTTCCTCACCCTTTCACTGGCCGGCCTCTCGCCCCCTGCTTTATAACGTCTGATCCAATTTGTTAGATTCTTCGGTTTTGGCAGATAAGACGCAGGGTGGCCTCTTGTGTAATCTATATTTTAATTCCTTTGTCCATGCTTTTTATCCCTTTAAGGATACATGGGTAGGAATGGGGGGCCTTGGCCTGATGTGTGCGCAAGGTGTACTCATGTGGAAAGACTGCCAGGGTGGCTAAGTCCCTTACTTCTCTAATTCCTCCCTCTGAACACCCCCCCCCTCCCAAGTACTTACTTTCCTCTCCACCGCTCTGTGTCCAGGCCTTGTACTCTCTTCCACACTTAGAGGGATAACAAAAACTCTCTTTCTCTGTTTTAAGTTTGCTAAATAGTTTCAAGATGCACTTTAATATCCGTGTACATTTTGCTGCAGTTTTCTGTGAGCATGGAACACATTCAAACTGTTTTGTTTAAGTTTTTCAATTTAAATATGAATTAGCCATATCATTTTGTTTTTTGGTATAATTCATGATTATTATGAGGGAAAGTGGTTTTTAAAATAGTTTTTATGCAGCAGATCTTTGACTGTTTGCACTATTACATAAAAAAACAAGTGATTGTAAAGTATGAAAATAGAAGTAAGGCCCCAGTTGCCATAGCTCTGCTAACTAGTTGTCCAAACGTCCAAACTGTGTGTTTTATAACAGCGCATAATGTTTAATATGATAAACGGCTGAAACCAGAACTAGGTGACTCACTCACTTTCCGCTTCCCTCTCAGTGTTGAGTGACACGACTAAAGATTACCTTTGCTATTCTAACAGCTGCTGTAGCAGGCCATCAAGGCCGAGAATGATGCTCAGCTCGTGCATGTTCAACCTCCTGCGGAGAACAAAGTACCCGGTGTGATGGAGGGAGCGTTGAATAGGGAAGCAGAGGGAGATGAAGCCTCATCCGCAGAGATTGAGGTCCGTCATTGGGGAGAAACAGAAGAAGTGATTTAATTTCCCTCCAGGGTTAGATGAGCGTTCTGTGACATTGGCCTATTTCTATATCAGCATGCCCCCCCCCCCNNNCCCCCAGAGAAAGAGTTGCGTTTGAGAATCAGACAAGGGAAGATCAGAGAGGATTTCACAGCCTGTGGCTATCCTTCTCCATAGCGTTCGACCACCTCTTAAACCTCCTTCGCTTTGCTCCAACTCGATAAGGGCTGCCGGTCTACTTAGTCAATATCATATCCACAAACTAGATAAATCGATGCAAACAAGCTTCGGTTAGACGTGGGCTTCAGAAGTGAAGGCGTAGCTACAGGCTAAATCTGACGCAGAGACACATCAATCCAGAAGTGACACTCCTCACATCCTCTTTGTATTCATAACAGCAATTTAGAGCTAGCCCGCACAGGTCTGCATTCAAGCATCATTTTACCCTTACAGGACCCATGTAAGATATGTGCATTTCTTTTTTACAATAGTTCATATAGGAAGTGCAGGATGTGTGATTTCTCACATAGAAGTGTTGCTTCCACAGCCGAGCACTCTCATGTATATGGAAAGACTTGAAGAGAGGTAGCCAGTAACCCGCTCATTTACAGTACCTCAGATTCCAGTCTCTCTCTCTCTCTCTCTCTCTCTCTCTCTAACACACAAACACACCTCAGTGTACCGTATCTCCTCCCCCATGACCCCCCCACCCCTTTCCATCCCCTTTCGGACTCATCTTGCCATCACCTCTCCAGCTCCACCACCCCAGAGAAACCAATTCAGACGGCTGCTCCACACCGTCATGGCATGTTGGCCAAGGGAGATGGAGTCCTTTCAGGTTCTCGGCTACAACCTCCCTCCCTCCTCCCCCGTCGCTGCCCCCTCGCTGCTTCTCAACATTTCCTCAACACGCCTGGCGTATCAGCGGGGTAGCTCGACAGCACGATAGGACTGCTCCTGAGAATCTGCTGGAGTTATTCTGCACATTATGTGACCTTTTAAAGTTTCTCTAAAATTGCTTGTGGGTGTGTTTGTTTAATGATTCCACTCTGAGCCTGCCGTTCCATGGTTATACAGTCAGATTAGTAAGAGTATCTGAAACAAATGAAGCCTGCATTATGTGTTTAAACAGGGTGATTGTGAGGTTTATCAGTAATAGGTTATCTTTAATGGCAAAACCAAACACCCACTGCCCACCCATGGCTTCTTAAAGTTGCCAATCTGCTTTTAACACCCTGCTGTTTGCTGGGAATTATAATTTCTTCTTACTAGGCTTTCAAGATGTTGTATACATAAACTGCGCTGCTTGGCTGTTCTTAAAAGTTGATTTGAATTATACCCTCTGCATTATGCAGCTTGATAGGAAATAAATCTCTTCAAATGAATACACTGGATGGGGAATGTGTGGGGGGCAGGCACTGAGAGTAGAGTGGTGGCGTATGTTAACATAAATTAAAGTCTATCGCAGAAGTGCTCAGAGAAGGATATAGAAAAGAGAATGTGAGAAAAATAGGATTTGAAGAACAAAAAAAGAGTTTAAAGAAGAAACTAATGATCTCATGATGTGAAGAAAAAGAGTGAGAAATAAGATCTGATTTTGATGTTGAGCTTTGTCAGTACAAACATTCATTAGCACATATATTTTTGACTTATTCTGCATTGGGTCTACTCACATTATCTCATAAGTCACTTAGATGCAATATTTATCTTTTCCTCCTTAAAGCCCTCTGGCATCTCAATGCTCACTGGCTGAAAGGCGAGGTGGCTGCAAAAAAAGGGTTGGTGGTGGCTGTGATGGTGGGGTGCAGCCGGGTGACGAACAGAGCGCAGGAGGGGGGGACGGGGGTCCACTGAAAGGCAGCAGGCTGCGGAGTGAATGGGAAATGGGGACCAATGGAGGGAGGGAGGGGGGCATTAGCGGCGGAGGCAGGTTGGGGTTGGTGGGGGCCTCCATTGGTTCAATGCAACGGCCAAAGCAGCTGTGAAAAGAGGTCTCCCCTTTTTCCCACGCCCAGTGCGACGCAGAAACCCTGCTTCAGCCTGCCAGGGTCAAGTCACATTTCTAATATATACACTGGGCCTGTGGACTCGCACAATGCATACGCACAGCTCATTTATTTTATGTATGCACACAGACACTTGTATGCACACAGCGAGTAGACAGCCTCTCAGACAGAGACAGAGGAGGGGGTCGCTGCAGGGAGAGAATTATGACACCGTTGACACTATTGTTTCGTCCTGCAAATTAATAAGATGTGAGTGACAAAACACTCACACACACAAACACACACTCACACACATACATAGAAATGACTGATGAACCTGCTCGTTTCAAAAAGTTTCAATATCATTTCTTGGGATTTTTTGTGAAGAAATCTAACAAAAACTGCATAACCAGAAATGTTTACTTTTACATTTTGCAGTTCTTTTAATGTGAGTTTGTCGCAAATACTGGAGCATACTTTCCATATAGACATGAGAGCATCCCAAAGTCCCCCTCCTATGTTAGGACTAATATATCTGTTGGTGTCATCACTGTTAAAACCATAACTGTGTTGTTCACCCACCCTCCCACCACCGCATCTCAACCCCTTTCTTCTCCTCACACGTTTACATCTCAGCCACCATTTACAAACTATAATCATATTCCAGGGAGGGGGATGTAAACGCTTTGTCCTGCCAGACCCCCACCCAGTCCCCCACCACCACCCCAGTGCCAGATGCCCTGCTGTATTGTGTGGGTGCTGAGGGCAGACAGGCAGGCAGCCCCCTTCCTCTGTCTCTCTCTCGCTGCACCATGATGTCACCCTACTTGTCTGTCTGTCTGTCAGGGCCTTGACAGGAACTTGAGTGTGGGAAGGAAAGGTCTTCAGTATGGGAGGGGGGGAGGTGGGTGTTGTAGAGGTTCAAGGAGGGGTTGAGGATTGGGAGGGGATTTTTTTTTGGGAGGGGGGGTTTGGGTAGAGAGTGTCTGGCCTGAGAGGTCAGCAAGTGGACTTGAGCATGAAGCTAGTGTGTGTCTGTGTGTGTGTTTTGTAGGGGGGGACTCTCCTAGCAACTCTAAAGAGAAGTGGAATTTAGATGAGTTTTTTGGTCTGTGTCCTCCAATAATTCAGTTGTTCAAACTCCTTGGTAAGCCACACAAGACGTCTGAGGATATAAAGAAGGGGAATCAAGAGCACCTGTGTTCACTATCGTCCTTTGTGCACAGACGTAAAGTCATGACTGCTTGAAGCTCATGAAGCCTTACTGGTGCAACAGCATAATGCAGGAAGTGATATTACACAAGAGTGGAATTCAGTGCTCTCCTTCAACAAAATTGTAAATTGTAAAATGATGATGAACATTTTTCTTTACACATGGTGGGCAGGGACAATATGAGTTTAAAAAACCTTGTTTAGCCACATGAAAAAGCTGTTATTACACATAAAAGTGAAATTCAGTGCTCTATTTAACCAAATGCATTCTTAATGAAGCTAGAGTAAAGCTTCAAAGTGAAGCTATTAATATTTCCTTTGTCTTTACTTTTTTAATGTGGAAGGCGTGGGCCATTTTAGTTCAAACACAGAGGCTCACCCCTGGACTTGTTCCAGAAGTGTGCATATATAAATCGCATTTACATTCATTTATTGTGCTCTATTGTAGCTACATATAATAGTTCTTGTTTATTGTGTGTAGGATAAGAGAGACCAGTGATCCTACATGAAGACTTGTTTTCTCGAATTTGGAAAACAAGTCTTAATGGGCATAAAGAGAGTAGGTGTCAGGCAATAATATGTAGACTATAAATGCCGTTTTCCCAAAAGGTTGAATTACCTCATACATTTTATTTAAATTAGGCCTACATCTACATTTTCTCTGTCATTGAGAACAATTAAATATTTAAAAATTCAAATATTGTTAATGTCAAATGTGGACAAAAGATTTCTCCTTTACTGATAAAGTCCATTTTCAAGTCCATTTTCACATTATACAACATTTTGGCAAATATGGGACCATGGTTGTCTTTAGTGTCTGTACATACATCGTTCTGTACAGTGAAGGTAACACATTTGAGAAACAACAAAATACATTCACACGTGCATTCCCTGTCATGGTACTCAGCCAAATAACTCACGCACACCAATTTCGGTCATTTTAATGGCAAGGGATTTTTCCGGACTTATGTGGTCATTTCGTGAATTTCCTGAAATTACTCTGACAGCATAAAAGCGTTGTTTACAGATCACCGGCAAACACAGGTACTGTACCTTTTTCAACAGGTAAACATTTACTAGGACACAGACACATGCCTTTGTCATTCATCGTCTTTCTATTTGGATCCCTGCCTTTGTATTTCTTCCACCCGATTGCTCTTTCCATCCCTTGCTGTGTCTTTCTCTTTCCCTCTCTCTCTCACTCTGGCTGTGTAAAGAGGTGATAGTATTGGGAGACAATGGGAAAGACTCACTTAATTAGCTGGACGAGAAGATGCATTGTGGCAATTACTGAGCACAAAGGGAGGGGAAGGTATGGCTGTGTAATGTGCTGCTGTGTGTATTTGCCTTGCTGTTGTAGCCTGGAGTGCAGGCAGGCTTTTATAGGGTAGAGTGAAAGCAGCAACAATGGAAGACAGGATGTACTCCACGCGTAGAGCCATTTCCAGTCCTTTTAGGCTACAAACAGCGACAATAGCTGCTATGTCTTCTAAAGAACGAAAATGCATAAACTGTATTTCCCCTACAAATGGATAATGGAGCTTAAAATGTACAGGTCTGGTGGCTTTGTGCCTCTCAGCCGTACTTCTTATACTTTTCTGAGGATTTTTACTATATTTGTTACAGCTTTTTAATAAGGTACCCTTTATAGAAATGGCTTTATTTACCTAATTAATAATTAATAATTGATAGGCGTGCATCTTGTATATTCATTAATCCAAGTAACTATGGTCACTTATGGTGATTATTATTATTTTAGTAATTAATAGTTTAGTCTTTAAATCGAGAAAATATGTAAATCACGTGATCACAAACCCCTCCCCCAAGATTGCTTAGCGACGTAACTAGCTTTGAATTTCTCCACCTGTTGAAGTGGTATTCCTGGGGCTGTATTACTCGGTAATATGCAGCGTGGGGTGTACCAGAAATGTAAGTTAATGAATTTAATATTGTGTTTCCAGGTTTTTGTTAAAACATTTGGGGAATTGAAACATTAAAAAGTCAGCCGCGGACAGCATTTCAAACAACTCTCGGAGCTAGCGTTAGCTTAGTTAGCTGCCGCTTCCGCTTGCTAAGGTTAGCTACAGCTAATAGTTCAGTGACAGACTAGTTGATGATACATTTAAGGTCACCGGCTAGAAAGGAGGAACTTGTTTTGGCCTTCTCCATCTGTTGTTAATGACACATTGTTTTAAAAAATATATATTTGGAGTGGTGAATCTGCAACTTTTATTATCGTTTCCTGCATTTCTGACAGGCCAGACTAAAACTGGATTTACAATAGTAACTTAAATTGATTAACATATTATCAACTGATTCAGCTGTAAATCAGAAATCCTTTATTTGTCACACTCTGGGAACATTTTGGGTGAAGGGACTGCAGGTAAAAGGAAAAAATAAAATAATTTGGCAAAAATATTGAATAAAGAGGCAAGCAACATTTGTTTAGCCAGGATGTCAAAAATCCTGCTGCTGACCTCAAGCCAAATTAACTTTTCAAGCTCTTACCTTCTTGAGGAGAGGCAACAGAAACTGTTATTATTGGCTTTTAAAAGATATAAACTCTTAAATTGTGCCTTCAAATAAATTAGCACTTTAACGCTCATGTTTGGCCTACTATGATAACCCACAGTGACTCATTTTCTCTTCCCTTGTCTATTCATACATCCTCTTCATTTCTATTTCTGATTGTCCTGTTTCTGTTTACCAAACCGGACATGCTACTTTCTATTTTTGATTGGCGGTGTGTGTGTGTGTGTGTGTGTGTGTGTGTGTGTGTGTGTGTGTGTGTGTGTGTGTGTGTGTGTGTGTGGAGTTGGATCTGGATCTGGCAGAGAGCATCTTCCTCTAGTGGAGTGGCCTGAGGGGATTTCTTTCATGAAGTCAGATAACATCCAGGCGACCCCCTCTTCCCTTTTTTATAAGAGTTCTTTAACCTTGATAAATGAAGTAGAGGCGGGGAGGGAGTGAGAGAAGGAGGAAAAAGTTGTGGCGCTGTGGTGGGGGATGCGGGTGTGTGGAAGATAGAGGGAGAGACACCAACTCCCTGGCCGGCTCGCTCTCAGGATCAATAACGTTCGGAGAGCTGCTGAGCACTCCTGTCTGGCAGCTCTACCATAGGGGATGGAAGGAGCGGAGGGAGGGAAAGGGGAGGAAAGCAGGGAGGGAAAGCAAGAAAATAAGTGTTGAGAAGGCCTCTCCATCTCCTTCTTGTCACCCTTTTTTGTGAAGAGAGGGAATCGAGGCGGACAGCATAGTAAAGATGGAAGGATGAAGGGATAGAGGAGAGCATAGATGGAGGAGAGTTTAGAGCCGTGCCACCCACCTGCCTGCCAGGAAAACACACACACGCACACACACACACACACACACACACACACACACACACACGTCACACACACACTCATACTCGGGTATCCTTTTACGGAGCCACAAGGTTACAGAGTGTCGATACAACCGCGCAAAGTCCTCCGACAAATGGGATTTGGCATGTTCAATCAACAGTGCTGCCAAATCCCTGTTGTTAAGTATTGCAGAGCCATATCTGTCTGCAACGGGCTGAGCTATGCTACCTGGGGCCGCTAACTGTCCCCTAAATATCCTCTATTACAGTCCTCTGTAATAGAATTATCTGCTGCATTTCTCATTGGATTTGAATAGGTGTGTGTGCTGTGGCATAAATAGGGAACAGAGAGAGGGGTTTCACATGGTGCGCTTGTTATAAGAAAAGGCCTCTTCCACCAGTGCCTTGAGGTCATGGATACCTGAGCTGTCTTCGCCCCCCCCCCTGTTTCTCGCTCTTTTACTTGATTTCCTTGCTTTGAGTTTAAGTCGCTGTTCTCCCTCCTCTGTCCTTTTTCCTGTCCTCTGTTAGACCGGATCCTTTCATCTTCCCTCTCCTAATCCTGTGATAGAGAAGCCTTCTGTTCACCCCTTCGCCTCCTACCATTATTCTCTTTTCAACTCCATGCCTCTTCTTATTTTAGCGTATCCCTGTGCTCCTTTGCATCGCTTTTTTACCCTCCACTTTCTTTGTTCTACCCCCCCTATTATCTCCCTTACCTTGATTTCTTCCCAACCTTACTCTCTGTCTCCTGCTTCACCCTTCCTCCTCCTCTCTTACTTTCCCTTGTCCTTAATTAAGTTAGTGATCAGTTGACTGCCCCTATCATTGGTAGAGAGCAGGTTGGTCCTCCCTTCCCAGGAGGGGGGAACATTGTCTGTGCTGGTTGACCGGTGTAATCCCCCCACCAGGGACAAAGGGCCGTACCCTACCTACCTCAGCCACCCCTGAAGGGCATTAGCTCCCTGACGAGAGCCGTGCCCCTGCTGCCTGACACCCAGCATCTCCCCACTGACTTCTTCCTCCTCTGGCCAGGCAGGTTGAGCCCACAGTGCTGAGAGTCAATGCCGATGACTAGGAAACGGGGAACACGTTTTAATGTTTGGTTTGTTTGGCATGTTGCTCTAAGCCAGATTCACCACCAATGTATCAGACATTAAGATGTAGGCCTACGTTATTGGGGTCCCTTGATTTGTATTTCAAACACCCCGTAATCATCACACATAAAAAGGCACACAGAAGTAAATCTGTCGTATTAGGATCAGGAATTCCTGCTCTAATCCTCCTCACAACCCCACAATCTTTTTTCTCTTTTTACACACACACATGAACAGCAAAACACTAGGTACGGTTGCTATGGCAACGGTTGGTCAGAGTTTACCAGAGGGGAAACAAACAAAGTACTGTTCATGAAAGCCGGTTGTGCAGTGCAGAAGGAGCAGTGATACTCGTGTGTGTGTGTGTGTGTGTGTGTGTGTGTGTGTGTGTGTGTGTGTGTGTGTGTGTGTGTGTGTGTGTGTGTGTGTGTGTGTGTGTGTGTGGAGAGTGTGTGTGTGTCATGTCTAGTGAGTGATTAGATACATGCATACTTCACCCTTATATATTTCTGCCCTTTATATCCATACCTTACTGCTACTATATATGCTACTATATATCTGCTAGGTATTCAGTGGGAGGTAGAGGCTCAGTGACTGCAGCTTCCAAAGCCATTTGATGTTATGTCTATAAGCCCGCATATCAAACTTTCATTTTCTGTATACATTTGTGCTTCAACTGATGCACATTTTCATTCCCAATTATTTGTGTGATTAATCACGCACATTTTTTTCCTGTAACATCAGAAAAATGTCTAGAAATGGCCCTCACATATTTATAAAGACCAGGGTGACGTCAACGTGTCGTTACAACCAAATTGCAGACAAAAACATATAGAATTTGTTATAATGTTAAACTCCCAGATCTCAATGGATGCACATTCATTCAGATACCAATGTTGCCACTATATGTGTATTGCTGATATTTGTCTGCCTCATGTCTTAGACTGCTGATTAAACTCTCTCAGTTTCATGCATCTCCTGCCCTCTCCTCTCCTCTGGAAAAGTAGGTCTCGTGGTGTTTGCATGTCATCTCATCCGAGGCACAAACAGCCACCTCCACAGTTCTCATTTTCTCCACTCCTCTCCACTCTCCCTCTTTGAACATAATGCATCCAGGCTCCGAGGCAGCATACAAACCTGCTGTGCTTTTTACCATAAAAATGCCACCATGCCTTCCTCGCTACATCTGTGTCCCCACCCCCTGTAATGCCTCTTTAGCCCTGCACTCGGCTGCTTGGGTTATATTTATTGCGCAGTCCCTTTTTACTTCTAGTTTTGTCCTTTTTATTTTTTCTCGTGCCATGGGGCTAAAGACCCCTAACGCCACCACTCCGTCCTCCCCTCCCTCTCTGCCCTCATTTCCCTCTGCCCCTCACTCCTCAAGCACTGACGAATAGACAAACGTACTGTTCTCTCTTTCTTTGCCTTTCACCTCTCAAACCTCCCTCCATCCATCCTGCTGGACGGGTACAATGCGGGCGCTCTATCCTGCGGCAGGGAGAATGCAGCCCTGAACTAACAATATCACCAAGGCTGCCTGAATGCTGCCGAGTCCCATTGTGCTCTGTCAGAGGGGAGTTAACACCCATGTCTGAGCCCAATGAATAGTATTATTGTGTCTAAGACATGCACCGCACCCCCGGTCCCAATCCATGTCCCCCTAACTCAACTTGCCCCCCCTCTCCCAAACTTGGTTCTCTTGTCCAAGCAGTGTAACCCCCCCATGCCAATCCTGCACCCCCTGTGCTTTTTCCTTAACAGACAGTGCTAACTCCCAAAGCCTTGCTGGCCCACCCGCTCTAAACCTCCGCACTTTACTTCTCTATTCCCCTGGCAGTCGGCCCGTGGGTTTAAGTCTGTTTTTCAGTCCTGCAGAGGAGGTGGAGAGAGGTGGACAGAAGGGCTGTCACAGCTCTGTGGTGGCTGTGGCCAGGATATTTCAGAGATTGTGGGGTTGGTGCGGCGCGGAGCAATGTGGGGTGTTGGGGGTTGAATTTGGCCACGGCTCTTTCCCTGTTGAGGAACACAATGGGACCATGACTCCTCAAAGAAATGTCCCCCCAACTGCTATTATCATAAGAAGAGGGTTGCTGAACCCATTTGAATAATTCTAGATGATACAAAAGCTGAGATGTTTTCTTTGACAAAGTTTCCTTAGAGCACCACCGGTCATGGCCAAAACATTTCCATTCCTTCACACTCACTATGGCGCAAAGAGAGGGGAGTCTTTAAAACAAGCCTGTCAGTTTAAATGTGGCTTTTTGTTTTTTATAACCACTAAGGGCAAATCAATGTACATCTCAGTGGGCTTGTGCGGCCAAGGAGGAGCAAATGAGGGTGGTTGTTGAAGAGAAACTTTTCCTGTAAATATTTCTAATGTATTTGATCGATGCAGTGGTGATTTTTATAATGGGCCCACTCTTGCTATATTTTGCTATCTGCAGCACATCAGAATCTAATAGCTGAGAGTACCTTTGGCAGGCAGCATCTCTCTGCCTGACACACTTAACTCTCAGGCCTCCAATCCCCGCAGTTTCTGCTCTGTGAGGTTAGCGGGTTCACATTACCGGCTGAGAGAGGATGCCAGAATCCTCACCCCCGACTTCTCGCTGATCAAAGACCAGGATTGACATTCAGAGTGTGTAAAATGCTGAAAGTTAACACTAACTTGTTTTTTTCCCTCTGTCTCTGGTTGTTTGTGTACAGAAGAAAGAGGAGGAGGAGGCAGTGGAGGAGGAACAAGAGAAGCAGAGTGGGTGGAAGGATGGAAGGAGAGAAGGATAGAAGCAGTTCGAGGAGGTGGTTGGAAGCGGCTGAACCCAGAGCAGGTGAACACAGCTGTGGATCGCCATGGGCTCTCTGGCTGCCCTCTTCCTGTGGCCCCGGCACTGCATACAAGGGTCCCGTGGAGCCAGCAGGGGCCAGCCAACACTGCGGCAGAGTGGGCAGGCTAGGCCAGGCAAGCCAGGAGAGAGGCAGGTGAGGCGGGTGAGTCGAGCTCTCATCCCCGCCGGCTAGGAGCCTCCACGGCGGAGCGGAGCAACGTGGAGCAGCAGAAATCAATACAGAGGAGAGAGGCTAGCAGAGGTTGCCCAGCACCGCCTGCAGGCCCCGGAGCCCAGGGACCAACCAGCACCACCGCTCACAGCTCCTCTCTCCATCTCTCTTTCTATCTTCCTCCAACAGTCCCAGCATCAGCCAGGGCCAGGGCCCTCACCGCCCCACACGCAGTGTGCGTGTCAGTAGGTGCACATTTGTGTGTAAAATAGAGAGAAAAAGGCAGAGGGAAGAGGCAGAGAGAGAGAGTCTTTGTGTGTGGTTCAGCCGGAGGGGTTTTTGCTGCGTCCAACACCACTTGATAAAACTTTGTCAGAGAGACACTGAGACAGCGAGGGAGGGAGAGAAAACAGAAGAAGAATAAGACAGGACGTTGAAGGTCGCTTTTCTTCCAGCTACCTCCCTCTTATTACCCATTCCACCTGAACTGTTTGATAAGGATCCATTGGGGACGGTACACACGACGTTTCTGCTCAGTCCAACTTCCAAGCACGTAGCGCACAATATTCCTAAGATCTCATGAGCCAGGATGAAAGAACAATTTGAACTTTTTCTCTCATCCCCTGTATCAGACATAACCTGTCTTTTCGCCTTAGATTTTCTTACCCTCACTACAGCAGCTCCCATCAGAGGATATGGCAATGCAGTATTGATCTATAAGGTGGAAGAGAGGAAGGTGGGCCCAGGCTTTCATACCTCTCTGTCTCTCTGCCTCTCTCTCTCTGTCTCTCTGTGGAAATAGCACCTGAAGTCCACTTACTGCTGAGCAGCAGGGATCCCATGGCAGGCAGCACAAGTGAATGGCTGCTAATTGAATGAGAGATGAAAAGGACAGTAGTTGTAACTGCTCCGTGTCCCCCGCCTACTACCAGGTTTTTCATCTGACTTTTTTACCCTTCACGTTTACAAAAGTCCTTCTCCACACTAAGAGACTCGCCCCTCAGACGTTTTAGCAAAATTGGTGCTGACTAAAGAAAATTGGCAAAATCTTCAGGAATGAAAATACTTGGCTGCAGCGTAGAGGTGAAAGCTTTGAGTAAAAATTAAGTTTGTTATGCACTGCCAGAAACATCCGGCTGAAAAAAAGTTTGGAGAGGTCAAGCAGCAAAACATACTGTACTGTACATATCCGTGGAGCTGGAAGGACATTACAGGACAGATGAGCAGCTTTGCCAGAAGGAAAAAAAAAAGAGGTTGGAACGGGAGTCATACTTCTTGGTGAGTACAATGTCTTAATTGAATTGCTTGTCGTGTGTTTAACAACACCACAGATGTGATTTTACATATTGAACTAATCAAGGAGATCATAAATAACCTCCGCCTTGTAACAGTATTATGATAGCATACCATCTCTTCTCAGAGTGTGTTTTTAAAGTGAACACAGACACATAATGTTGCAGTTGATCTCCTCAGTCAGTTCTCAGCAGGAGCCCTTGGCTGTGATCATACTGTCACTGACTGTAGGAGGAGTGTGTTGTTGTTGCCTGTACCAGGGAGCCTGCCAATCTCCTGGCACACAGAGAGAGACTGGCGCCTCTCCACGCATCAGCCTGGCAGCGCCCCGTGCTTACAAAATGGCCGATTCTTGTTTGCCAGCTGTCTCCTCAGCCAAGATGGCGCTCGGTCGCTTTTTTATGCCCGCTGTTTGCCATCTGCCCTCTAATTGTTAACGGCTATGCAAATATCATGTAATTGCATTTGCATGTGCTTGGTACTTAACCCCTCCCACTCGATTGTAAATAATAGCGCTATCGTAAAAAGGGAAAAAGGGATACACAATCCTGCGCGGCTGCTGATTGAATACACAGCAGGAACAATTAGCAAATGAATGTCGCCTGTCGCTGCCCTCCTCTTTACTGTTCTCTAAGCTCACCTTATGCAAATCACTGATGCCGTGCTTTTGATGCTAGCTGAAAAATGGAGCGTCACCCTGTCTTTCTCTCTGCGACTCATTCGGAGACGCTCATGTGTCTTCTCATTGTGTCACATGTGACATCTGTGGTTGGCTGCATTACAAGGGTACCCTGCCTCCTGTGACAGGCGAAGCCCACACTGTAAAGGAGAGCAGGGGCGAGGGAGAGGCATAACATAATGACCTCATTAGCATGCTCTGCACTCCCCGCTATAGGCCCTGGTGCGCTGCTGCGCCGTGGGACCCACCGGTGTACGCCCTTCTCACAGCACTCAGCATGCAACATTGTGTTCTCCCCACACAATGCGGCGCTTCATACAGGCTTTATTACGCCTTGTCAAAGCGCAGGGGGATCAGGGGTATCAGTGCAGAAGCAGCAGGATACAGGCTGTGTACGTGGAGCAGGAGATGTATTGGTTCTTTATGGTCTTAATGTGGTGTTAGCTGTGCTGATGAATCCTCTGTTATTGCTGTTGTGCTTTGACATGTGTGTTTATGTTTTTGTGTGTGTGTGTATTTGTGTGTGTGTTTGTGTGTTACTGATGTCTATAGTTTGTGAAATTGTCCGTTACATTGTGATCTCCCGTGGCATTCCTGGTCGTTTTCACCTGTCAGTGCTAATTATTTGAGGGAGCGAATTGTCCGTGTCCTGGATGTAGGCTCATCCACTCTGAAAACCTGCTGTATGCCTTGTGTTTTTAGTCTGTAGTGTAGCCTAACTTCACAGGGAGTGTGATGAACACACACACGCTGTCTCGAGAGAAGAGTCTATGACAAAAAGATAATATTTTAAAATATTTGCCTATGGTACATCAATTTACATGCAGGCGTTTTGTCCTTGAAAGCCTTGGGGGGATTTGGAAAATAAATTATCTTTTTAAGTTGTGTGGTAACCGCTGCTGTCATTTAGCAAACCACAAAAGGCTGGTTCACCCCTGTTATCTTCTTCTCTATCAGACTCAGGCAGTTGTAATCAAGCTTCTCTGTCTAATCAGCCCGTAGTGACACTGATGAGGCTGAGGTGGGGAGCAGGTTAGTGTCGAGTACCCGCGCTTACTGTAGTTAGTATAAGTAAGAAAGAGTTATTTTCGTAGATCAACAAGAAAAAGACGGTGAACAAAAATAAATAAAATCTGCAGAATTAACAATTTAACATGTGTGTTTAACATGCATTATTTGGAATGTGGAATGTGGTCACTATAGATACAGTTTTGTCTTGCTGTAGGGAGGACACAGTCTTTCCACGAATAAAGAGTAGTTTGTCTTCATGGGGGATTAACTAGGTGGAGCCCTTATAATCTTATTTGCATATTTTAATTGAAATGTGGACCATATGTTTTTTAGAGCGTATGCTAGTCGGCCACCCTAACTGTTCCATCCCCACTAATGCACACATACCGTATGAACACAGAAGCACACGCACTTGCATGCTAATCCATATCATGTGTGTATGAATGTATCCATTCACTCCTACTCTCAGGAAGAAAAGGACATGCACCCCAACACCATCTCCTGCAGAAAGCTTTTATGCTAATAACCGCTATAGACATGTGTGTTACTACGCGGCTGCAATTATGCATAATTCAACACAAAGAGAACCGGCAGGATGGCACAGTAGTCTTTAGGTGGACGTACTGCATGAATATAGTAGTGTGTGTGTGTGAATGTCAGAGTGACAGTATCCACTCTTTTCCATTTAGAATCCAAAGTCAGAAACACCACATATAGGATTCTTTCACATGCCTCCTATGCTTACCATTTGTTACTTAACCATTTAAACACATAGTTTTCTGTCCAAATTATGAATATTACTAAAAGAACAGAAACAACCCTTTGTTAGAGATACAATGTTATTATAAAATGATTGTAACATTATATACATCATTCGGTTAGAGTGAAATATGCGATCTCCCAACATAGAATAAACATTTGGAAATGGCCTTAACCATTGGAGCGTTTTATCAAATGATCCAAACCCGGCCTTTAAGCGTGTAATCACGTCCTCTCCGTGGAGCAGCATGGAAGTGGATTGTTCATTTGGATGTGTGATTGTGGAATGCTGCAGCTTTCCTCATTCAGACTGCCCACTGCTGCTTTTTATTTGCTTAGGTATTGATTAAATGTGTTCCACCCACTGAAGTAATAGTTGCTGAAAGCATTTACAGCCATCACTCAATTCATCTTGGCCAGATCCACGTCTTTCTTTCTTTGAGACAAATAAGTGATCGCTTTCTTCCTCCAAGCACTTGATCACTTAAATGAAAAGAAGACATTTGAATAGCTGTGTTTATATCTTTCTAAATATAGCACAAAGGGTAAACTCTCTAATTTGCATATTTTCCTTATTGGACGTTATCTTCGCAGTAACCTTTTGTTATATGGATGTAATGCCTCGATTAACATTTTATGTAGAAGCTTCCAAATAATCATAATAGTATTTTTAATTAATATTTTTCTTTTTTTAAAGGCTTATACTGTATATTTAAATATCTGTAATATACACTATAATTAACAATGCTACTTATTTTGCATTGAATTTAAGTCTTAACATTTTCCCATTATTTATAACACATTAAGTATTATGACATACACTCTGTCCAAAAGAGTCAATTTGTTAAAAAGATTGCCTGACCAATATTTATTTGAAACACAGCATATTTTCGAGCCTCTGTTTGTAATGACAATCGTTTTATTTTTCAAGACTTACTTGGCACATCAAAATAAATACAATTCATTGAAACTAAACCAAATTCCCTATGTGAAACTTTCCTCTTTACGAAGTGAATCCTGAGTCAAGTGTTGCTGCTGTTTCCTCAAAGCTGCTACACTGAGCCCCAAGTCTGATTATAGACTCAGGGAAAAACAGTCATGCATTTATCCAAGTCGCTGATTATGTCATTTCAACAGGCTGCAAACACTCAGGCGGCCTAGACAGCTCTGAGGGGAGAATTATGAAGCCGTAGTGGAATGGAGGCTGTATGAAAAGGAAATGAAAATGGAGTAGTGCTGTATATTTGATTAAACTGCCTGCTCGCCTGCAAAAGGCCACGCTGCTGTAGCACAGGCCTGAGATTTGGCCGTAATGAAAATGTGAAGGTGGAGGGGTTTGAACCCCCTCAATGACGTGTATGAGCTCACACACACACACACACACACACACACACACACACACACACACACACACACACACACACACACACACACACACACTCGCACATACATTATACGGCGTATGTATGTGCTCAGGCTGAATGGTTTATACGAGTGAACCATTGAGAGAGACTGCAGATGCAATTTGAGGCTTAAAGCAGCGAGGAATAATGTTGTGCGGAGTCAAAGAAAAGCCTCCCGAATTGAAAATAAAACATTGGGATTAATGTTTGGCAGGTAATTCATACAAACCACAGGAAATCCTGGGATTGTTGTTGCCCTTAGAAACAGACAGAAAAGGACCATGGCAGCCATATAAATATGAAATTGCACCATTCACATGCAGGGACAGCATCCCAGTCATCTAGCGTGGGAACGGGCTAAATGATTAGGGGATGAGGGGGCTGTGCGGCGGAGGGGATGCGGTTAGTTCATGGCTAGACGCCCCAGCTGCACTGACTTCCATTCAGAAACGGGTTAGGAGGGACCTCAGGGGTCAAGGTCAGGGGTGTGGGGGGTATCAGTGCTGCGCATAGTGTGTGTGTGTGTGTGTGTGTGTGTGTAGTGTGTGTATGTGTGTGTGTGGTTCATCTGCCGTTCATCCCCGGCTGGTTGGCTGACTATCGGTAAGCTGCCTCCGTGTTTGCTTATTTTATAAGCTGCTTCTTATTGCTTTGCTTCAGGGACAACTTGAGCTGAGAAGCAGGGGAACCCACCCCCCTTCTGTCAGCCTCTGGCCAGTCTCCAGCCGGCCCGGAGCCAAATCCAGCCAGAAATCAGTCCTGCAGCCCCCCCGTCAACCCCCTGGTCAAACAACCCCCAGTCAAACACAGTCAAACCCAGTCAGACACTTTGACAGCCCCCCTGTCTGTCTCAGTCTGCTGCCTCTTGTAATTTAACATGTCTGCTCGGGGTTCATCGTATGTGAACACCACAATCAGATATCTATGTCAGCCATTAAATGGACCTGTTTTAAAGGATTTTGTTGGATCCATAAAGAAATCATTTGAACTCATCACATTTTCAAATTCAAATAGATTTCTGATCTAATATATTTTACTGGATCTTACCCCGGGCTATTTGCTTATATTATATATTGCCTTGCCGTATGTTGCATTTCCTTGATGAAGCTGCCCATCAATAGCAATCCTCTTTATTGGTGAAATGCAGCCCGCCACTGTATCATTGCCATTTCATCAAATCATCTGAGAGGCTAGTGCGTGAGCTTGCGGCACGTTACGCCTCTTTGAAATAAACAGTGGAAGCCCTTTAGGAAGCGGGGAATGCAGTGCATGAGGAAGGGGATGAAGAAAGAGGGGATGTGGCAAAGAGAGGACGGAGAAAGGGGAGAGATGGAGGGGAGAGGAGACGCAAGCTAACCCACCCTGCGGTAGCCTGCCTCCATTCTTCATCGGGGACTCATGCTTCATTAGACTGTCTGAAAGAAAGACCCGCTTTCCCTCATCACCTCAATAGACCAGTCCCCCTTCTCTTCCATAGCCTGGAGGGTTCTCCTATGAAAACCCACCTCCCTCCCTGTTTTCCTCCTCATTTCTGCCTCCGTCTTCTAATCGTCTCAACTGGCGCTGAAATCAAGCTTAGTAACGGCAGTTTTGTGAGCCCCTCTGGTCTGCCCCCCCACCCCCGACCCCCTATCATCCTCCGATCCCCACCAGCTCCCCTTCTCTGCTCATTCACTCACCTTGGTCCGACACACCACCCACCCACTGCTTAAATCCCTATCAGCATGTCAAGTAAATGTCTGCCCAGCTGGGGTTGATACACACACGCACGGACACACACACACACACACATGCTGAAATATAAATGCACTGCACACACAATCTTTTGCCTGCTTCTGGGGTTTAGCCTTCCTCCCTGCTGACCCTTTTCACCCATGTTTTGCTCTCTTCCCCTTCTCGCCGCCTCTCTTTCCCCCTCTGCCTCTCCTCAGGCACTGATCTGACAGGATGGTTTGGCTAGCTGACTATATCTGCAAGAGGTTTATCACAGGGCTTCACCGCGCTCCACTGTTGCCTGCCTGTTTTTATTTTCAAAATTAAAGTGCCGCTTCCAAAAGCCGCTCAGTACCTGGGGCCATGCTCACCTTTATGTCCCATCCATTTGATTAAAAGGTTACTGGAATCCTATCCTCTAAATTTGTTACAGTACAATCTGGTCAGTTTATCTCCTAATAAAATCTGGAGCCGGAATATCTCTGCTGTGTTACGGAAACAGGTCTCATATCTGCAGTATTTTGAAGCTACTCTACAGAACATCCTTGCAGGATTTATTTTTCCCAGAGGGAAGCTAAATAATTCACCCAGAAACATTCTTCAACTCTTCAATGTTTCCCTATACTACATTTTACAAGATAAATTGTAGATATCCCTAGATATCCTTGCATATGTTGGCACTACGTACCTCAGTTATACCACATCTTTTTTTTAAACTGCGTGATTACATCGTGATGAGATATTTAGAGCGCTGGTGAAGAGCTTTGTCTTTGTGTCTCGTGAGTGTTGGCACATTTGTCCGCAATTTTGTTTATTTTAGCATCTCAGTTAAGGCAATGTGAT
The DNA here is from genome assembly GCF_000735185.1 of Notothenia coriiceps. Taxonomy (NCBI): domain Eukaryota; kingdom Metazoa; phylum Chordata; class Actinopteri; order Perciformes; family Nototheniidae; genus Notothenia; species Notothenia coriiceps. The sequence goes on from NW_011350554.1 coordinate 150,479, forward strand.
TACCTTGTTCATCATAAATGGCACAAACTTAATCTTGATCAAATCTCCAGCCAGTCTTATTCTCATGGGCTGTGACAATTATTAGTGTTTATTTTGCTCTTATAGTGCTATTTCCTATCCTCTGTATTATTCTGCGTACATCTCTGGTTCCTGCAATGCTGATGTCATTACCATAAAGGGGGACAGGGGCTGCCAGCAGCTCCCCAGTTTCTTCCCGGAATAAAGTGACCATTTCCCGTTTTACTCCCCCCTCCCCTCCCTCCGCTCCACATTTCAATCATTACTCTGATTTTTGTGGACAATGATGAGCACGGTGCATTCTCAGCAGTTGCCTCTGTCAACGTGGCACAATCTTTATGTAAATGTATTTAGGTACTTTCTCAGCTCCGCGGATCATCATCTCTGCCGGATGGAGGTGGAGGCTGTTCAGTCACATGTTCTCCTGTAGCAGGCTGAGAAACGTGTAACACGCCTGATGGAGCTCACGACGAGGTGGACCCCTGCCAATGCGCATGAGAAACCCCTATTATACCCAATGTTTATATTGGGGCTGTGATTTACAAATGTGCGTTTTCTTGCCTTTAGACATGTGCACCCCCTCTGTCGTTCTGCTTTTTCATCAGGCGCGCAGCAGACGGCAATAGAAATGCGAGGATGGGGTCCTTGCTGCATGTGCACGGCAAGATGGGAAGGGGAGGGGAGTGAGAAGAGGAGGTGTGTGTGTGTGTGTGCATTTTCATCTTTGTGGGTGTTCTTCTATGGAGCAGTGCTCGGCACATATTAAGATATTTCCTGAGCGCGATGACACAATTATGCACACACACACACGGACCTACACACACACATTGTTTCTTTGTGTATGGCTGTGCTCCTCAGCTCTGGTTCATCTCTTATGTTCTGAACTTGACTCTGAACAAGTTCATTGTTATTCATTTCACTGTCATCCTGAGTGCCCTGTGAGACTGACTAAGTCTCCAGCGCAGGTTTCCCAGCCAGAACTGTGTTTGTCACACATACACAGTCCCACACAAACCTATTGTTCCAGCAGCAGGATGCTGTAGTCCTCTGGGTAAACTTGTTCTGACAGTATCAGAGGACACGGTGAGACGGTGCAGTTTGTCAATGACCTGGTTCTGCTGCATCCGCTGCTGCAAAGTTCACTTCTCAGGTGATTCAGTGCAGTGGGAGCAGGTGTTCACAGTCCTCTGCATCAGAGTATATTTTCATGTATTGGCGAGGCATTAAGGGTCAATTTGAACTATTAAAATATAATTTCTAAATGTGGCTGTTAATTCATTAATCTGTTTGCTTGATTTCTGGTGCTTGCTTGTATCACGTTTTTTCTTTCATTTTGCTTAAACAGCTTCTTTTCTCCTCTTATTCTGTTTCCTTTCACTGTCTCCTTTCTTGTTTCCCTTTTTTTTTACTTTTTCCGTCTGGCGCAAGAAAATCAGGGGCTGCAGTTTGCTTAGCTGAGTCCATAAAGAGGCGTTTTAGAAAGCTGTGTTAACAGACCAACAAAGCTTTAAATGTGCCCCCCTCTGTGAGGGGATGGTTCCCATAGGGATGTGGCATGGCGCTCCATTGGTAGGCCTCTATACGGCCTCTCATTCAGCCCGACGCTCAGTCACGGCCACTTATGGTAGGAGGGAAAATCACACAATTCAGCCCGGGCCTGATCCAATGACATGTTTTTTTAATGAGGTGGCTCTATGTCTTTGTTTGGGCTCCAAATTCAAGTCCAGACCTGAGCAGGTCCTGCTGAATAAGATGCAAGGCCGTGGCTAGGCACAACTTACAAAGAAAGCACAGTGCGAGGCTTCTGTCGAGCTGCTGAAAAGCGCTTTGCTCTGCACTGTTCCTTACTAAAACAGTGCTGGTAGCAAGCATGTAGATTCTGAGAACATACCAGAGTTTCATTTATCATTGCTTATGACAGGTTTGCCATTGTTTTGTGCATTGTCATCTATATAAATCTTGTTTATAAGATTCGGGGTGAAAGGTGTGAATGTGCAAAGGGACCAACTCAAAACTCGTTGTTTATTATTAACACAATAAAGCGAGGGTCAGAAGACGCGCTTGTTTCTAGCCCTCTTAGTTATTTTTTCCAGGGTCATACACAGAGAGATTTCTTTCTGTTTCATTTTCACTGGCCTGTGTCTTTTTCAGAGAAAGCCACACCATATATCACACATATATGTGCAGGTGTCATACGGTGTGTGTACATCTGCGAGCGTGCCAGGCGCTCATTGGCTTGTATGTTCAGGGGTGAGGACTGTCATTAAACTGTCTGCCTGCATCAACACACTCAACCATCACCCTGCCTGGCTGTCCTTTCCACCTCTCAGTGGACACACACACACACACACACACACACACACACACACACACACACACACACACACACACACACACACACACACACACACACACACACACACACACACACACACTCTCTCTCTCTCTCTCTACAACAACGACACACACACACAACAACACACACACACACACACACTCTCTCTCTCACACAACACACACACACACAACAACACAACAACACACACACACTACTCTCTCTCTCTAACAACACGACACACACACACACACACACACACACACACACACACACACACACACACACACACACACACACACACCCAAAGCATACAATATGTCTCGTCGAACATCTGATACAAGATTTGAACGACGGACATTAATATTGATATTTTGATATTAAAGCTGCAGGGCCTGTATTTTGTTCGTTTCATAGACAGTGTTCTTACATACATTGAAACAGTTCACCTGAAAAGAGATTCTTAGAGCAAATACATGGACAGCTCAGGGGGTCCCAACCCACCAGCATAAGAATGACTGGTGTTACCGTAATGCAGGATGGACTTGGTTTTAATAAGCAATCCCTAGTGATGTATAAACAAATATAATAACAATAATGAACTAAATAATCAAAATCGAAATCTTGGCAATAAGGTATAGAAAAGATGATGTCTAATGTCACCAAAGGCCGATATTAGGCAAACACCAGCCCACTCCCGTGTCCTTCCTTGATGCTGAAGTACTCTCACAGCCTCTCACACAACAAACCCGTCACATAGTCCTCGTCTGATGTCGTCCGACTCTGCTCCTCGCTCACGTTCAGGCAGGCTGTGGTAATGGGGAATTAGTATGCAGAGAAGCAGACGGACAGCTCTGTGGATCTAATAGGTGGCCAGACTGGAGAAGAAGACTGGAGCGGGGGGGGGGGAGCATCTCTGGTAGAGAGGGAGTTAAGCATGGCCTCTCCCTCTCTTCTCCTCCTCCCGTCCTCCCTCTCCCCTTCACCGCCTCGTTCCCCATGCCCTGTCCCGAACCTTAATGGGACGCAGACGGACAGCCTTGCCTGAATTGAGCAGAGAGAGCAGCAGCATCCCCAACCCCCTTGTTGTCTCTCTAAAAAAAAAAGATAGACTCCCCCATCCCCCCTCCCCTCCCCCAATGCGCTCACACAGCTAGCACCCATAGCTGCTCCCCTTGGTTCTCAGGGCTATTGAGGGGGTCCCAGACACCCTCCACTCCTCAGCCTAACTCTGCATAAATTAGGCCCATCTCCCTGGTGTCTCGTCAGCCGGTCGGGGCACCCCCGGCCCCGGGTCCACCGTCTCCCAATCTGCTGCTCCTTCTCCCCTCATGCTGTCACCTTCTGTCTCCCTCCTCCTCCCCCATCTACTGTATTCTATCAACCCCTCGACTTATTCCAACCTGACGTCCTCAAGCTAACAGAGCTCCTTTCTTTACATCTCACACCCATTCCTCCAAAATATCTTCCTTCTCTTTTTCACCAATCCTCCACTTCCTCTTCTTAATTTGACCCTCTAGACTCACTCTCTCTCTCTCTCTCTCACTTTACCTGCTTTATATTCTCCACATTTCATCTCTATCTATCTCTACTTTTCTTATCCTTCCAGCAAAGTGTTACTCAGATCAACCAAGCTCTCTCCTCTGTTCTCCTTTACAGCCAGGATATTGTTTACATCTGTCTTGCTAATCACTGGCAGAGCCTCTCTAGACCTCACAGATGTTGCAATAATACCCGGGATTAGCAGGCTTAACACTGGGGCTTATTTGGGGAGTTTTCCCGATGGCCTGGCAGTGAAGCCCGTCAGCTTCTCTGAATTTGACCTTTTTTCTTCCTGCAGTCTCGCTTCTCTTTGATTTGCGTTTTTTTTTTATACAAGCGTCTGGCATGCTGATGTTGCTTTATCAGGTTTGGTGCTCTGGTCTCTCTCTTCCTCCAGCTAGCTACATCAGTGCTGAGGTTAAATGCAATTAGCAGCTTGACATATAAAAGGGAGATTTAGCAACAAACAAAGCTCTTGTTAGCTGCTCTTTCACCCGGTGCAACAACACCACGATGTAGCTAGCTAACTCTGTGTTAGCTGCTTCCTCTGCTCTCTCCATGGTGACGCTGGAGTCTCCCCAGTCTCCCCTTTTAACTCGTAGCTGAAAGATAATTAGATGGCCTTCTGAGACTCAGCATCTCTGCTGCTTCTCTCTGCGTCATGCACTGCGACCGTCCTGTTTTATGACCAAGCAGGTGTGTGTGTGTGTGTGTGTGTGTGTGTGTGTGTGTGTGTGTGTGTGTGTGTGTGTGTGTGTGTGTGTGTGTGTGTGTGTGTGTGTGTGTGTGTGTGTGTGCGTGCGTGTGTGGCGTCAGCTGCTCATTTTAATGACATTTTTAAAGTGAACTTCTAGCTTCCGTTCGCCTCAGGTCTGAGCAAGCACTTCCTGGTTATGCAGAGCAGGGGGTTTCCATGGCTATCAATCAGCCAATGGCGGCGCAGCTCCTCAGTGCAGTGTGCTGAGAGCGGGGGTCTCTGGGGCAGCCTGTCTTTTTAAACAAGGCCAGACACTTCACAGACAGGGAGAGGGCCAATTAATTCTGCCGGGGGCAACACTCCTAGGTTAGCATTTGCTTATAGTGATAAATTGGCGCTTTGTATCCACGGTAAACTACCTAGGCTCCCTGCTTTTGGCTGGCTTGGCAGGTCCAGGAGTGATGTCATGAGGTTCAGGCTGATTAGTCGGGGTGTGCCTCATCCTTTTTTCACGGGGTCACTGCACTACTGTCTGTGTGAAATTAATTAAAAGCTGGCTGGGGTTAGTGTCCGTGCTAATTCATGCTAGTCGCTAACATCTGCTGCGGAGAAAAAAAACGAGGGAGCACGGGAGTGGGGGCAGAGAGGAAAAGAAACCTTGACATTTACAATATAGTGAGCTGAATGGAAGTATGCAATTGTCATTTTGTATCATATTTTTAAGAGTCAGCTAAATAACAATAAAAAAGGCAGTTTCCCCAGTGAAACTCGATGACATCTGTGATAATAATAATAACCATATCGGCATGTAAACATCTTCATCCCCCCATAGAGATCAGTGCCATCGAAAATACTTCTGACCCTCA
>NW_011350554.1:155941-159047 GCF_000735185.1 Notothenia coriiceps
CTCCACCCCACCGTTTACTCCTGCAGGAGAAATACATACATGTATGCACTGAGGCCTCAGGAGGGTGCCCCTTTCTTTATGTGTCTGCAAACATGTGAAAATGGTAATTAGCCAATAGATAAATCTGGCATTAATCATCTCTCTTTTTTAGATGAGTGTATTGTTATGCACGGCCCTTGCTTTGTAAAGACATATTAACAAATACAAACATTTGAAAATGAAACATTCGTAGAAATACGAAAGGACAATGACTTACAAAATAAGATTGCTGAGATTAAAATTCATCAATAACGCTGTCTGTTTAAATCATGCATGTCCAAGGGGCTATATTTTAGACAAAACATTACATATTTTAAACAAACAAACAACATATCTTCAATTTGAAGCAATAGGAATTCAAGTCCCTTCCTGGAACGTAAATATAACATTTTTATTCAGCAGCGTCAGACAATAGAAATACTATAAAATGGTGGAGCAGTCAGCTGCATGTACTCACTATACAGTATAATCATAATTAGTTATGAGAGAGCACTGCACCATAGCTCACATTAACACCCATCTTAACTTCCTATGACCTTGACACTACCTTGACAGGCATTGGCATAACACTGACCTCATTTCCACACTGATTATGAACAGTCATTTTGTACTGCATGTTCCAACAAACACAAATTCTATTAACATTTCTATTTTTGCATCTCTATTAAACCCCATCTCCCTAGTTATTATTCCGGCTTGCTGCTTCGTCTCCACCTCTCATCTGTTTCACCTGATCCAGAGATCGGGGGAAGCTACATTTCATTTAGTGTTGAATCTGTTCAAATGCCAAGTAGTGAAAATGTCAGCTGCAGTACAAGCACACACACACCTATACATTTACTCTCTTTAAATGCAAACACTGCATGCAAATGAATGTGTCACCCCCTCCAGGCTGGGAAGTGTGAGGTGCGTGTGCGTGTGTGTGTGTGTGTGTGTGTGTGTGTGTGTGTGTGTGTGTGTGTGTGTGTGTGTGTGTGTGTGTGTGTGTGTGTGTGTGTGTGTGTGCGTGGCCAATGTGTTTCTGTCTGGATCCTAATCCCAAAGGTGATATTAGTCTGGTGGGGGGCAACCCATCCCCCCTCTGTGTGTGGTGTGGTGTGTGTGTGTTTGTGCTGCAGGCGTTGGGGTCAGCCAGGAAGCCCAGACAGGCTCTACCTAGACCTTTGACCCATGACTGTCTGCTAGCTCAGGGGTCATGCACAGCATTGATACAGACAGCTGATAGACGCACAAACAAACGCACACCCCTATCTGCACAACCCCAACGCCCCCCCCCCTCCCCTCCTTGCAGTAAAAATTAACAGTTTGGTGTGTCTGGAAAGATGATGACACAGACTGCGTCATCCCAGCTGGCTGTATGCAGAGCGCATGATTAAGCACAAATGATGAAGCTTATTTTAAACGTACAACTACATATGTCGACTCCCTGTATTTTATTTGATGCGGTTTAAGAACACAGACAATAAGAAGAATATTACTGAAATAATTGTGCAGTGTAAGGAGCCTTCTTTTCACTAATCACTGTCCTTTCCTTTGTTCATGTCTCCGCAGATGCAGCCAGTCAGGAGTGCCAACATGGAGGGAAAAGCAGCGACAGTGACAAAGCACACATGCTGTCTGTAGCTCATTTTTCTGAACATGTTTAGCCTGGCCACATGTGGATAACGTGCAAGAACAGTCAGTTAGACACACATCAATAAAGTGTTTTCAGTTTTCTAGTCGTCAGTCTTTGTGGATGTGGACAGGTAAGTTGGAGACACCTTTAAAAGGTAAGTTTAAAAGATTGAATCAATTTAAGAGCTGTCTTAAGTGTTACATTTTGCTGCTCTGCAATATTTTTCAAAATTAGCTTCATTAGATATGAATTACTATATTTGAGAGCAATTTTAGGTCGAAGATTGGATGAGACCCCAAGGGGTCTTTCTTTCCAAACCTAGTCAAGTATTTGACTGGAAAATGGTTTGACAAGAGTTTGTCACGGTTGAATTACTTTCCTCTTTTCTGTGGGACATGATGTACCCATACATAACTACACTATCGTATTCATAGAATAATCAACTCATTTATTTTATAATGATTGCAGAATCCCAAAAGTGTTGCCCTGATATATATTTTCAATAAAGTTGAACAATTTGAAATTAAAGTTTGTCTAAGTTGTTTTTGTCTCTTCTATTCAATTATTGTTTCTATGTATGTCAGTAATGTTTATTTTCTTGCTGAGAATATATATAAGCTGAAAGAGAACGTTATATGATCTGATTATGATATCCTATATTTTTCTTCTTGTCAATCAAATAAAAAAAGATACAAAAACTGAATTAGCTAATATAAACAAGAATGAAGTGTGTGTCCAAAGTCTGATCCATCTTCTCCCTCTGTGCTTTTTAACCTTGACGTTTTCCTATACAATGAGGCACTGTTCTGGTATATACTTTAAACACTCCTTTTAAAATATGTATTATTTGCTTCTGATATAGTCCCAGACATATTCTTTATTTTCCTGTTTTAATGACGTTTGCTACAGTAAAAACTTCAGAGGATTCATATTTGTTTGAGCTTTTTAAAGAATATGAAACTGTATTTGTGACGTCTCTTGAGGGAAATCAACTCGGGCGGAGATTAAGGTGCAAAGAAGAAGGAGCCGACTAGATCATCAACAAACTGGTTTTATTGACTGTAGAATATTACCGGGCACTGCTGCCTCATATCCAACACTCCTCTAAAATGTGGCATGAGAAGCTATATGTTCCCTTGGATTACTCTGATTATTCCAGCAGTGGCTGGAAGGGGAACAGTTAAACCTAGTGGCCTAAATCTGTGGTGTCAATTAGGTGCCTTTGTGTGTGGGCAGCAGGGGTGTTGAAGCGAGTTGCTGGAGCTGAAGGAAACTCTGAACAATGATACACATTCATAACCACACACACACACACACACATTCTGGTCCTATGTTTTGTGTGGATCACACCTCCTTTTGTTTTCCCCCCAACAGCCAGTAGAGGCAAGGCCCCAGTGCCCCCAGTGTGCTCCACTGCTCTGGCTGAAATGGGCTCCCCCTCTGCCCCCCCCC
>NW_011350554.1:159216-162111 GCF_000735185.1 Notothenia coriiceps
AGGTGTATTTGTAGTGTGTGTGTGTGTGTGTGTGTGTGTGTGTGTGTGTGTGTGTGTGTGTGTGTGTGTGTGTGTGTGTGTGTGTGTGTGCACGTGCGCGTGCGCGCCATGGCCCTGAAAGAAAGTAGGAGATTATCCTATTCTGTGTGTCCAGTCACCAGTGCAGTATTGACCATGGTGGACCACCCAGGGAGCGTCCAGCCAGCCGTGAGATGGCCTGATATACATGCTTACTGGCCATGCTAGATTCCCCCACTAACACCAGGGAGAAGGCCAAACTCTACAGGCTGTCCACAGACACTGGAGTCTGTGCACGGAGTGACCCACCCTCCACACACTGCGACACACACAAGCACACACACATCTGAGCCTAGCCTCTGTACAGTGAAAGGCATTGCCATCAGGTCGTTTTCTGTGTCCTGTGAGGCGAGGCGGAGGTCATTGGGAAGGTGGAAAACCTCTTTAATGGTGGGAATGATACCATAACACCTATAGATAGAGTTACGGATCATGTCACATACACTCTGTATACAGTGTTTGACAGCGAGGCCTGCTCCCTCCTGATGTAAAATGTGGAGACCAGTGTGAAACATTTGTGTTAAAAGATAGAATTACTTGTTAGTCTTTTTAAAGACTTTACACATCTATATTTATTCTTGAGTTATGTTATGTTTGATATATCCGTATAACATTATTTTGTTAAGAAAAATGTAATCCATTTATTTACTGTACTTGTGCAAATTTGATATAGAAAAAGAGTAAATAAAATACATTATTATTTAAGATGTTATTGTAGAAGGGTAATCTTGTTTTCCAGAGTGTCTTACACTTAATAACACCATTTAATAAAACAACATTTAAGTGGAAGGAGAAACTGAAAGTGAAATGAAACATTCAGACAAACTAAAACAGACTACATCAAAAATGTATATGTTTAAATAAACCATTAAAAGGCCACACATTAGGAAAGATGTTTGTTTATGTCACGGGCAATGTACAATTAATCTTAAGGAGAGTTAACAAACATACAAATACGTAATCAACACAGCTTCTCAGGGTTTATTACTACACTGGTTTGCAACAGCCCCCTGGTTTGTAAAAGCTGACCTTAACAAACCCTCAGGGGTCATCTAATTGTGTTTTAATTACTCAGATGTTTGTTTGTGGACGGGAGTCTCTAACATGGCCCGTTAACAACACAAAGGCCTTACACAGCAGGACAATGCTGCACAAAGCTCGCCTGCAGTGGAAACAACTAAGGGCATGAAAAGGGAGGGTGTGTGTCTTTTTACTGCATGGAAACTGCAATTAAGGAGAGATGAAGATAATGTAGTTTTATTTATATTGAATTGTTTTGTTTTTTTTGCTTTACAATGACAAGCTAAAGTGTTGGAATAAAACCACAGGCTCTCATTTAAAATGAATAATCTTTTTTAATTGTATTATATCAAAGTTAGATCATTTATATTATTTTATTCCTGTGATGTAAAGAATAAAATATATTCTTTTAATATCGGCCTTTTTTGAGCATCCACACCCATCTATTCCTATTGGTTAAATGTGCATATATCACACAAACCGCACAGGAACCAGAGGGAGATTATATTCATTAAAAGAAGAAACAAATCAACCAAGCACACATAATTATTTCACGATAATCAAAATGTGGTCATTAGTTTTGATGAATAAAAACCAATGTGTTTAAATTGCCCTTTTGTCATATTAGTCAAAATAACTATGACTAGATTTTTAGAAATGATGCAATTATATGTTTTACAATTTAGACTGTAATGTACTCCAAAATAAAGTACATTTCTATTTCCCAAGTGTGCTAATTAAATAGCATCTTAACTGTCCATCATAACACAGAAAGAGCCGACTATGAGGAGTGTATTCGGCCCTCAGGATTAAAATGATTTTTATAATGGCATCATCTATGCACAAACACAACAAATATACAATTCTGATTAACAAGAGTACATTAAATCCACTATCATATAAAGCACCCATTGACACAACATGGCCCAGTGATAATTATATATCTATAGACATATAAATTGTTCATTTATATACTCACCATAAGTTCATTAACACGATAAGCTTAAATCACTATTATATTCAAGCAAAATGAGTGGAGCAAGAGCACTTTCATAAAAAAATAGAACAATGAGTGCCTGCCCCCAATGAACACTTATAAAAGGGTGCATGATGATAAAGCAGAGTGCAAACATCTGTGTTTTTACATCGCTCAAGGTATTTCATGTAAAATAATGTTTTCCTTCTAATGCATCAGTATCCAAGGAATTCAAGTTAGAGTTCAGCTGTGGCCCATCCCAGCATGCACACATGCAAAATTAAATTCTTATGTAAGCGTTCTAATTTCAGACCCCAATGACTGTTCTCACAATCACGTGTTATGAGAGGCTAACTTTAGAGACACGTTGATGTGATGTGTGATGTGATGTTCAAGAGTAGCAAACCAACGATTTAAGAAAAACAGACGGCGGACGCTCCACAGTTTCAGATTGTGAGTTCTCATTGTGATGTATTTGAAATGTAAAGCTAATAAAAATCTAATATTAGTGCTGTATTTTATTCAGAACTTTCTCTCATTTTCAAAAGCTTGCTGTATCTGCGTCTGTCTCTCTTTGTGTGTGTGTGTGTGTGTGTGTGTGTGTGTGTGTGTGTGTGTGTGTGTGTGTGTGTGTGTGTGTGTGTGTGTGTGTGTGTGTGTGTGTGTGTGTGTGCAGGGTTTGTCTCCCTGTTTCCCTGAACTTGGTAACCCCACAGAGACCTCCTAAAATATGTTGGCTCAGTCCAGGGTGCACACAGGGTAGCAAGGTTGGGGGGGGGGTTATGTTGGAGTCAGGACATGGAGGGGAGGGGGCTGCTTTT
>NW_011350554.1:162128-163508 GCF_000735185.1 Notothenia coriiceps
GTCGTACGTACGTACGTCGTACGTACGTACGTACGTACGTACGTACGTACGTGTAGTAGTGTGTGTAGTGTGTGTGTGTGTGTGTGTGTGTGTGTGTGTGTGTGTGTGTGTGTGTGTGTGTGTGTGTGTGTGTGTGTGTGTGTGTGTGTGTGTGTGTGTGTGTGTGTGTGTGTGTGTGTGTGTGTGTGTGTGTGCAGGGTTGTGGCCCAGTTTTGGCTGAATAAAATAAGATATACTTTATTGATGGCAATCTGGGAAATGTTTTCGTCACAGCATCATGTAGATAAGACAAGCACATGAATAAAAAGTAAATAAAAAACAGTAAAGATATACATATCAGCAGGAGAAACAAAATACACAAAACAGTGAACATTAGCAGCAAGTATACAATATGCACATTTCATAGGAAAGACGTATATCACTAGATCTAAATAATACACAATATAAAGACAATACGGAATAAATTGAGTACTCTACTATACACAATCTCACCAAGCTACATCAATATATCACACATTATACTACAGAAACATTAGCATTGGATCATAGATAGATTGTGTACTGTAGTGCCGACAGACAGGAGGTGGTGTGTCAAAAGACAAAGCTGGACAGGATGATAACATTCTCAAGCCCGGGAAATCTAACACACAGGAACAAAAAGTTTGGCTCAGGGCGGCTTTGGTTGCATCGAAGGCGGTCTCCCTTTCGCCCGTCCAGGGGGGACTTGTCCTTGAGGGCCTCGTNCAGCAGCGGGTTGTAGCAGCGATGTTTGCTGTGAAGGACAGTTTGTTATCTAGGGTCACACCCAGATTCCTTGCAGTCTGAGTCGTGGGTCACTCAGGGGGCAAACCTCATTCCTTATTTCCGAGTCGGGGAAAACAACAGAGGTGCCGATGTTGATTGTTAGGTCGTGCAGCGGGCGCAGGGTGTGGGCAGCCCGGCGGATGAACCGGTGATAAAAAGTCACCATCCCGAGGAAGTCATGGAGCGCCTGAGCTGTGTGCGGTCAGGGAAGACGGATACGGCCTCCACTTTCGACGGGAGGGGGGCGGCTACATCTTTGTTGATGAGATGTCCGAGGAAGTGGATGCAGGGAAACCCGAACTGACCCTTCGACGAGTTGATAATCAGGCCGTGTTGGTTGAGCCTCGTGAAAAGGTCTCGGAGATGTGCCTGGTGCTCTTCTTCAGAGGTGCTGGCGACGAGGATGTCGTCTAAATAGACGAAGATGAATGGCATGTCTCTGAGCGCCGAATCCATTAGCCGTAACCACTGCCTTTCTGGGGACGTCTGAGGGGTGCACCAGAACCTGGTGGTAGCCACGCACTAGGTCCACTTTGGAGAAAACCAGCTTGCCCGTCAGGTGGACTGGGTAGTGGT
>NW_011350554.1:163533-214765 GCF_000735185.1 Notothenia coriiceps
AAGGTCTCGGAGATGTGCCTGGTGCTCTTCTTCAGAGGTGCTGGCGACGAGGATGTCGTCTAAATAGACGAAGATGAATGGCATGTCTCTGAGCGCCGAATCCATCAGCCGTAACCACTGCCTTTTTGCGTGCTACCTGGTGGTAGCCACGCACTAGGTCCACTTTGGAGAAAACCAGCTTGCCCGTCAGGTGGACTGGGTAGTGGTCTGGTGTAGTGGCGTCGTTAAGGAGGCAGTAGTTTCCACACGGTCGCTACCCGCCAATTGTTTTTGGGAGCGCGTGGAGCGGTGAGGCCCAAGGGCTGTCAGAGCGGCGGATGATGCCCAGACGCTCCATATTGGTGAACTCCATATTGGCGAACTCCAACTTGGCGACCGCCAGCATGTCAGGGTTTAGCCGTCGGGCCCTAGTGTAGACTGGGGGGCCTCTATTGTCAATGTGGTGCTCTCCGAGGCTATTAATAGCGAACAGACGTCAGGCTCGTTCCGGCCGTGATAACTCGAAAGTCTTGAGCAGGAAAGCCTTGAACGCTGCATATTTATATTGGGCAGGGGGAGATGTATTAAAGCCCACGGTCCGGGCCGCCGTGGGGCTCCCCAGTGCCGAGACGAAGGGGAAATAGCATTCGTCGTCCCCTGTAATCTGGCGGAGGGCGAATTGAGCCATGCTGCCGCGGAAGTCTACCAAAACGGCGTGATTTGCCATGTTCGGTTCAGTCTCCAATGCTTCAACAAGATTTACGTCGGGGTCACCAATGTAGTGCCGAGAGACGGGAGTCGGAGGCCGCGTGTCAAAAGACAAAGCTAGTCGTTGAATAAACATGGGACAGGATGATAACACTCTCAAGCCCGGGGAATCTAAAGGACAGGAAAAGGAAGTTCCCGTGCACTAAAATGTCCGTGCGGAAACATACCCACCCATTGTTACGTGGGTGGATTATGTCAACCCAACACAGTATCCTGATTACGTAATCCCATTACATGTAATCCGTTACTCTAGAGCGGGCAGGTGAAGATAGGAGATTGAAAAAAAAAAGCAGAGGGAGGGAGGGATGCTAATGAGTTGCTAACAACGAAAGCACCCCCGTCCCATGTGAGTTTCCTCAATGTAATCATTCACACACAGCGTGAGTGCGTGAGTGTGTGAGTGCATGGTGTGTGTGTGTGTGTGTGTGTGTGTGTGTGTGTGTGTGTGTGTGTGTGTGTGTGTGTGTGTGTGTGTGTGTGTGTGTGTGTGTGTGTGTGTGTGTGTGTGTGTGTGTGTGTGTGTGTGTGTGTGTAGGTGCCTGGATTTATGTGCTCAGATTTATGCGTACTATAGTTTCACGACCTGAGATTGAAGGAGTCTCCATTTGTATGTGTGTATGTGTGAAAGTGTGTGTGTTTGTGCCCCCTCATCTGCACTTGGAGCAGCTTTCGGAGCCCGTATTTGATTGAGTGAAGGCCAACGCAGCCTGAACACTCCCTCTAATGGAAGAGTGGAGCCCAGCAGCTCAGTAATGCACTGACCCCAGAGCTTTTACACTGCTGCCAGCCGATAAGTGGCAATATGCTGGATCTTATAAAATTAACAAGACTGAGCTATGGGGAGAGGGAGCTCCGAGGTTGTGCAGTGGGAGAGGATGACGTTCATAAAGCACTTGTAAATATCAGCATGCATGCACGGAGGGATTATAGCTGCTCTTGAGTGAGTTTTATAGTCGCAGCAGTGTGATTTGATCTTTTTTAACACATTTCTTGGCTTTTCCAAGGCTCCTTTACGGGGACACGTTTACAGGCCCGTTTATGTTTGATAAAATGTTTCTCAAGGGTTTTTAAATGCCGGTGAATTTATGCCATGGAGCCAGGTGGTGGAGAAACTAACACGTAGCCGGCCTTCAAAGTGAACTGGATCCCAGCCAGTGTGGCCTTCGCAGGGCACCACAGGGGTGTGAACATGTGTGTATATCTGCATATGTTTACTATGCATTCCCTCCTCAGCTTCCTGTGGTGGGACATGCACAGTATAAGCTCAAAGTCAAACAGCATCTACGCCTGGTTATGAATCTATTGTGTTAAAGAGGGCCTCCTCTGAACGAAACAGAACATTTTAAAGCCTTGAAATACAAGGAAATAATGTTACAGCCGCAGCCTCTGTCTCAACACATCCCAATCTGATTTAGTTGTGAGAAAGCCTTTATTCCTGTGTGCCTCCCAGTGTAAACTTGTCACCTTTCTCACGCAGGCTGTGTGTGTGTGTGTGTGTGTGTGTGTGTGTGTGTGTGTGTGTGTGTGTGTGTGTGTGTGTGTGTGTGTGTGTGTGTGTGTGTGTGTGTGTGTGTGTGTGTGTGTGTGTGTGTGTGTGTGTGTGTGTGTGTGTGTGTTTGCGGTACGGCTGTATTTGTGAGCATTTTCGCCCTGTATACTGCGCATGTTTGTGTGTGAGCAGCTATTGTCTGCCAGTGCTCCAGCAAGGGCTTCAAAGTGAATTATTCATGCGAGATTTGAATACATGCAAATGGTTCACTCCCCTCTCCTGGCACAGATCCAGGTTACCTATGGCAACGGCGCCTTCAAGAAGCATCTTTCCTCCTCCTCCTCCTCCTCCTGCTTCTCTCAGGCACCCGCCCTCCGACCATGTTATCCACCCAGTATTGTTTCGATTGTTGCAATACCAGGCTGGGTGGCTGTACACTGTGGGGTGGCAGGATATCCCATCATTCACAGTCAAGGTCATAGAGGCAGGAAAGGAGGAGAGATGGAGGGATGGACGATGGACAGATGGAAGGAGGGCAGAGTCTCTCCATCCTCGGACGTGAGAGGTTGGGGAGACGGCTCTGAGCAGCTGCTGAAGACAGGAAGTGGTTTCAGGTGGTTGATGATCACCAATGCGACAGAGCGGGCACACACTCACCTGATATTCAGATTTAGTCACAGCTCATGCGCACTGACCGGTGCAGCAAAAAAGGACGAGCATGGAAAATATGATTACCTTTGAATGCAGCATACCGTTTTACAAATATATTTTTATTCATTTTAAACATTATTCAGAAATGTCACTAATAAATAAAATGTTTTGACCTGTGCGGTTTTGAGTAATGTTTAATAGAAAATAAGATCATTTTGATATCAGGATTGTTTACGTGTGTGGTGACCTCAGTCTTGTTTTATTTAATGGAAGTGTAAAAATGCTATTTATTTACATGATGTGATTACAAATGTTAATAAATGTGTTGCTGAAAAAGGTTTCATAATTGATAGTTATTTCTGGGTATTTTGTTGAATTTGTTACTATTTTTTATTTGTATTTATTTATTTTTTAATAATTGCTTTATTAGATATATAAAAAATACAAATCAAATATTTTCTAATGATGGTTCAAGAGCTTTTATTTCATTTTAAAGATTCAGTTCTTTAGTTAAAAATTATATTCAAACATAATTTTGACATCGAACATCTGTGTAAAAAACTAAAATGTGAATTCAACCCAATAAATAAATAAATGATGTAAGCAATGTATTGTGTGTAATTAGTGTGTGCATGGTTTGTAGTATACATTTCATATGTAGTGTAGTTGATAGGTTGTGAAATAAAAAGCTTGATTAAGAGATTTGTTTCTCAGAATTGTTCAAATTAAATAAAACAAAGAAAAGTTCAATAACAGTAAGAGTGTCTCAGAGAGCAGAGGGCAGGTCAAGTTCAGGCCACGAGGAGATCGGAGCCTAACTAACCTCCATGATGGTCCTCGTGCACAGAGAGGAGAGACTCAATGCTGCCATCTACTGACAGAGAGAGGACACACGCACGCGCGCACACACACACACCCCCACACACACACACACACACACACACACACACACAATATATGTTAAAAATTAAAACATTATATGTAAGATATATAATATCATAATTTGCTCATTTAAATCCAACTACAATTTCACATTCTTAGAGGGGAACATTGCACAATACACAAACAAAACATCGTTCATTTATTGGTAATGTGTTTAGACCACATTTTTACATAAAAAAGAAACAACAAATAGGCACTTGTGGGTTATCTGTCGCCACTTTTTAATAGCGGGTAGCTGGCTCCTCCACGCATGAACTTTTTAATTTCTCAAAATAACAAACATTAATCCTATTTTGCAGTGATGGGTTAGGGTTAGTCATTTTAGAGTCAGAAAAAAGTGCGTATTTAGAGTCTGAAAAAAACCTTTAAAAGTTGCAGCAGGTAACCCACAAGTACCAAAAAATGCAAGATTGTTGGGCAGTTGAGTTTTTTCCTGATTCCCAATCTAGACACGTCTTTTCTGTGGTGGTGTTGCTGGTGGTGTGAGCTTTGCCTATCACATGGCACCCTCAAGTGGACAGAAGAAAGCATTGCTCAGAGTTGTGGATGGATACTTTATTGAAGGGTCAGTTTGACATGAGCCTGTAAACGTACATCTTTGGAAATACTGTCTCTTTGAAATGTACATTAGCAGTGGAAGCAAATGAACTCCTTATTCACATTAAATGCATTTGCCTTTGTTCAGTGCGTTGGCAGATTTTTCAGGCAAGCAACGCTTTACAGTCAAGTCAAAGCACAACAACGGGGACACAGTACACAACTGACATCCTAATAGTAATCACATAGAAATCTGTCATATATGTATTTATCATATGATTAGCCACCACTTATTTTAATACTACATCACATCTCCTCCGTGGTGGATTGACGGACAGTGAAACCGTGCAGTCCTGCTGACATGATCACCAACTTTCATTAACCTTCTCAATCTCAACACACAGATACACCATCATAAAATTGAAATTTTAAGAAAAACATATTGCATTATCTCCTTTCATTAAAAAAATCAACCCCTGCATGATTAGACTATTTAAAAATAATCAAAGAAAAACAAAGCAACTTGATTAAAATAAAAATAAAATGTCCCCTCCAATTAAAAGCAATGCAAATCATTACAAACACGTTCTCTCTGTTGATTCTGCTGGATTAATTTGAAAGAAAATTGTAGGTTGAATAAAGTGCAAGCATTATCTTATAAACACAACACAAACAAGTGCTCCATAACCTCCAAGAACAAAATGTTTCTTTGTCTACTGTTCACTTGTTATTTACTTTAGCCACAATGATGGCAACGTGGAATCAATAACGATTTAAAGACAATTCATTTTGCCTCCTCACCCTCTCTGTCAGTGAATCCTGTTTACCAGAGTGTGAGAAACTGTGTTCCTACGTGCATCTCCTGTCCACTCTTCCCCTCCTCTGACGCTGTGAAGGGAAAAGGAGTGTGCAGCAGGCCTAGCTCTGACTGAGTGCACAAACATATTAATTCCATGTGAGAGAGTTAAACGCCTCCCTGACATCCGTCTTCGCTTTTTCCTTTTCCTTGTGTGAAATGATTCAGTGTGCAGAGAAGCCTATCTGGTGCATTTTGAGCAGGAAGTCGTTTGTGATGTCAAACGTGGAGAGGCTAATCGCCACGGCAATGGGCCCTTTAAGCCAGTTCATGCTCAGGCCTTTATATAGCCCACGTATGACTCCCTCCTGTTTTACGATCGCACGCATAGTCCCCAGGACTGTGACGTACGCTGACCCGGTGACGCCGGCCGTCTGCATGCGGCGACGCACCACGTCCAGTGGGTACGAGGCTGATTGACCAATGAGGCCTGCGCAGGCACCGAAAGCCAGGCGCTCATGGGGGTGTGGCTGCGGTCGCTTGGTCTTTTCTAAAGTGAGAGAAAACACAAAACAATAAGAGTTTAAGATATGAATGACACCTTATTTTATTCAACTCAATATGTAAAATGGCACTTTAATGACATGAATGTAGACATTATAAAACAACAAACGTGTCAGCACCTGCGTGTATCTTCTTGAGGGTTTCGAAGGTGTAGAATGTGATCCCTGCATATGGAATGACACCCATGAGAGTGGGAGTGAAGCCTCTGTAAAGGGTCCTGATACCCTCCTCTTGGGAGATCCGCATGAAGACATGCATGATGTTGCTGTACCTGTCCAAAGAAAAAGGGTCAGCAAAGACCTTATATACCAGACTCTACCATTTAACATAACACATTGTATTGTAATAAATGCAGAGGTGGGAAGTAGTGGAGTACAAATACTTCGATACTGTACTTAAGTACATTTTTCTGGTATCAGTACTTCACCCTACTACTTATTTTTCTGATGACTTTTTACTTTTACTTCTTACATTTTTAACACAAATACCTGTACTTTCTACTTCTTACATTTTCAACACAGGTTTATTACTTTAGTTTTAAACTGTGTTTGGTGGCGTGATCATTATTATTTAGAGTCATTGCGTGCCTATTGATTTTAACACGATCCGCGTATCCATCATTTCCTGGTCTTCTCTAAACAAGAGTCACCAATGAGAACTTTGTCATGTTGCCGTTGTTCAGCATCGAAACATTCATTAGCTAACAATGACATTATTGTTCTTTTGATATAAAGGGAGGTCAGGTACTCTTTAAAACAGATGGTAGTTATGGGTACTTTTTACTTAAGTACATTTCGAAGCCCATACTTCTTTACTTTTACTTGAGTAAAGAAGTTTAGTCAGTACTTCTACTGAGAGTATTTTTAAACACGAGTATCTGTACTTCTACTTGAGTAAAGGATGTGTGTACTTTTGCCATCTCTGAATAAATGCAATGAACGGCAAAAGTCAATTTAATTAAGACAACAATGGGACTAATACACAGAAGGGTGAATCTGAGCAGAGAGGGACCCCACAGCACATGTTGGATTGTAACAGACAGCGGATGGGTGCTTACATTTCTCGGGCTGTGACGGCCATCCTGGCTCGCACCATGTCTAAGGGATAGGTGAACATCACAGCAGTGGTGCCGGCCATAGAGCCAGCCAGGAAGCGTGTGAAAGGAGGCAGAGCTCTGAAACAAACAACCCAACAATCTGTAGTAAATAATAATAATAACAAATATACAAAAACAAATAACAACCCAGTGTTTCATCCCTACAGCCACGCTACTAACATTACTTAAAACATTTCTATTTTTATCTCTAAATAAATAAACAATTTCTATTGAAAGACATTATTTTCACATTGGTCATGTACTTATTTAAAATTGTATAACATGGTGATTGCCTCTTTATTTATATTGTATTGTTGCATTTAACCTCACAATGCTTTTGCTGTTGTAACAATGTACATTTCTGTGCTGTAGAACAAAAAAAACTGGATTTCTGATTTTGATTCTGACAATGTCTCTACTCACTGGCCCTGGTAGCCGTAGTAGCCCCCCAGTAGTCTTTTGTAATGGTCGTGGGAGGTGAACTGGATGGCAGCGTAGGGCATGACCCTGATCATGGTGGCAGAGTTCCCCCTCCACAGGCTGAGCAGCCCGCCCTTCATGTAGGAACAGTGGATGAACCTGAACGCCTCCTGCAGGGAGTGGATATGTCGTGTCAGGAGCTGAGATACATTCCCTTCATGTTTACGACATCTAACAATCATGATCATCTTAATATGTTTAAGGTGCGAAATCAAGTGTTGTCTTTAATAATGAATGTGTATGCGAGGGTGAGTGTGGTTGTAACGTGGCATAACAAATAATATGAGAGCTTAAACGGATGTAGGGATGTTTTTTCTATTGATCTTTAAGAATAAACAAATCATTTAATAATTGTTTATTATAAAAAATATTTAAAAAACATGTATTGATTCCTAAAATTCCTACTTGTTTGTTTTTCTTTTCTTGCTTTTTCAGTAAATAAAATACACAAATATTCAATTTAAAAATCGTATACATTTAAGGAATATTAATATGAGAAGCTGTACACACCAAATGTATTTTTATTTGTTTTTATTAAGTACAGTTATTAAAAAATCCTGCATTATAACTCGGCCAGTGAAACTACATATTAAAAGATTCAAAGCTGAACTCACCTTAGCTGAGAATCTGTTGGAGGACACTGTGAAACAAAACAAGAAACACAGTGAACCTCAAGTTATAACACACTCTCCCAAGCAGGCTAAGAGGATTAACAATGAGCTAAGAAGAGTTACAACAGTCAGTGAACACTCTGGTGTAAACAGTAAAACAGTAGTTTCAATATCTTCAGAATGTAAGTCACTTGCATATACAGTAGCCCATATTCTGCACTAGATTCTGTATTTGGAAGGGAGCATTCGTGAGGAATGTTGTTCTTACCTTGGAAAATGATCTTGGTCCGATCCAGAGGTGCGATGACTGTTTTGGCAACAGCTCCAGCGAACGCCCCGCACAGCAGGGATTCCACAGCCGTCCATCTGGAACTCAGGTTCTGTTTGGACACACAGACAAGTTTGCATCACATTGACATTGTGTAACATTATACTTAAACAAACCAAGATAAACAATGACCCTTCAGATAACTCTATGCAATCTTACACTGGTTACTCCGTTAGTGGGGATAAGGAAAAGTATGTTTAATCCTTTATCTGTCATTATGTGGTTGTTTGACCCTCACACAAATGTATCATACATTTCTTATCAGCACAAACATTCCTGTGTGTATCCCTCAGCAAAGTTACTGCCACAATATCATCTGGATTAAAAGTTAGCGACACAACCCTTATGACAGAATCGCACAAGATAAAACCAAAAGCTGCACTACTGAATCTATGTGTGTGTGGGTATGTGGGTGTATTTGTGTCTGTGACCATTTATTTAGCTGGAAGGGACAGGGAAGATTCTCTGAAGAACCAGCACCTTACCGTGGTAGAGAGGTTTGTGTGCCCTGATGAACCTGGGGGCTGTGTTGTCTGGAACCTTGTGTTCCTGGTAGGGTCTCCCATGGCAAATTGGTCTCAGGCAAGGGGCCAGACTAAGATTGGTTCACAAGACCTCATGAAAGACGAAACGACACTGAGTCGGAGCTTGTGCGGGAGGTTGGAGAGTTACCATTGGATCTGTTGGGCTCACTCTAGTACGCACAGCGGTCGGCTCCTGGAACCTTACTTCTGGATAAGGGTTGGACTCTATTTCTTCTCCGGAGTTTGCTCAAGGTGTGAGGTCGCCGGCCGGTGTGGGGATACTCACAAGTCCCCAGTGGGTCTTCGTTGTTTGGAGTNATCTGAGGCCATGGTTCTCAGCAGGAAACCGATGGACTGTCCACTCCAAGTAGGGAATGAGTCCTTACCCCAAGTGAAGGAGTTCAAGTATCTCGGGGTCTTGTTCTCGAGTGAGGGAACAATGGAGTGTGAGATGGGTCGGAGAATCGGAGCAGCGGCAGCGGTACTGCAGTCGCTTTACCGCACCGTTGTGACGAAAAGGGAGCTGAGCCAGAAGGCAAAGCTCTCTGTCTACCGCGCCATTTTCGTTCCTACCCTCACCTATGGTCATGAAGGATGGGTCATGACCGAAAGAACGAGATCGCGGGTACAAGCGGCCGAGATGGGTTTTCTCCGCAGGGTGGCTGGTGTCTCCCTTAGGGATAAGGTGAAAAGTTCGGTCATCCGGGAGGGACTCGGAGTTGAACCGCTCCTCCTTCGCGTCGAAAGGAGCCAGTTGAGGTGGTTCGGGCACCTAGTTAGGATGCCACCTGGGCGCCTCCCTAGGGAGGTGTTCCAGGCACGTCCAGCTGGGAAGGGATTATATCTCTTCGCTGGCCTGGGACCGCCTTGGGATCCCCCAGTCAGAGCTGGTTGATGTGGCCAGGGAAAAGAAAGTTTGGGGCTCTCTGCTGGAACTGCTACCTCCGCGACCCGACCACGGATAAGCGGGAGAAGATGGATGGATGGGACAATTGAACCCAATAAAAAAAAATCCGACTAACTGATAAGAAGAGCAGTTTGCACAAATAACAAACAAAACACAGCTCATGACCTAAATACAGTTTGCATCTCATTTGTTTACATGTATAATTCTGCTTTAACTATTACAGATTATGATATATATAATCAATTCCCTGCCTAGTTGCAAATACCTTTTGAGGTAGACTGCAGTTCACTTTCCATTAAGTTTTGAAATGAAGGTGTATTTGAGCCCCTGATGAAGTCTTAAAATTGTAAGAGCTTAAGTTTTATTAATAGCAAAATGTTGATAAATGTGTCCTGCATAGCCCCCTGACCAACCCTAACCTTGTGCTCCAAATAAATTAAGCAGCTGTCATGATACCTCTTATTCAACACTATGCACAGTGCTGCTTTGTAAAGCAAGGCCAGCTTCAGATTATCTGGCACCTTCGGGCTATTTCGAGCAATGCACTGTTAGAGGAATGTCCTAAGGAAGTCTGTGTAGGCTCTACTCTGTATGTCACAAAAACAGCTCCATTACACAGAGAGGAGTCTCAGAGTCACACAGAATACATGTTTAAATGTCCATCATAAAGGAATTACACCACAACAATTCATAGTAACTTCTACAAAACATTGCCTTTTTAAATTAAATGAAATATCCTTTCAAAATTTGAGGTTAAACGTGTAACATTTACCTATAATAGCTAACACAGACACCCTGACCTAATTTGACTAGGTGGTAAAGCTTTTGTAAGGAAGGTCATTAAAAAGCATACATGTAGTGCATATCTACACATTCAAGCTGTTTAAACGTGTCACAACAAGTATATTCTATTGAGTCATGGAGAAACAATGCTCACCTGTGCTTGGCCGGAGGGGGGCAGAGCCAACACGGTGGCCTCGGACACGGGCAGAGGGCTCTGATGGTCGGTCACACTGTGGGCCATGGGTGCCCTTCACAGATCACCAAGACTGTCGGACACTCGGTCACTCATTCAGGAAACCCCACTGCAGACGAATGTAAATGAACAAATAAATAGGAGCAAAGAGAAAACACGTTTTATTTAACAACACAACAGCCCCGCCGTGTAGCACTCCCTCTCTCATGAAGTGAGGAGTTGATTACACGCCTCACATTAAAAGCCTTACAAAACCTCTGCTGGTTAATCATTTACTTTCCGTCACATCTGGACCATGATCTGAACACACCGCTTATATTTCTCAACCAAGATTTGGTCCACATGTCAGTTTCCTCAAACAAATAAGCGCAGAACCCCCCCCAAAAAACAACCTCAAATAGATAATCTGCGAATGATAGTTGTAAGAATGAATAAACATGCATACACAGTAATGCAGTTAAATCTAGATGTTGATTGATGATAATATGGTCTATTTTGTTACCTTCGTGTTTAAAAGGACCCCTTGTTTACAATTCTACGATGTGATCTGTCGCCACTGTGCCCTGCAGATCCTTGCGCACATTTCTGTTCGCAGGAGGCTGGTCTGTCACTCTCAAAACTTGCAACTCCGCAGCTCTTTTCTCGTTGTTGTTGTTGTTGTTGTTGTTGTTGTTAACGTTTCGGAAGATGATTTTAAACGACAGGTGTCAAGCTGCAGCAGAGTGTGAGTCTATTTTTAGACGACGCCCGCGAAGAAATGCTGCAGCTGTTCTGCGCACTAGATAAATGTGGGCTTTTCAAGGTCTTTAAGGAAAGAAACTGAGACCACGTACGCCAGTGTTGTGGACTGCATTACCCATCAGCGAGTCACGTTATTCGGAGGAAATCTCGCGAGTTTATCTTAAACATTGAGTTGCCAGTTTCGCTAATATATAACATTTAACGGTGTTCAAAGGTTGTTGCATTGATTAAATACTGCTGTTCATGCAGTGAGAACATTTTATTTTTAGAGCAGTTTCCACACAAACATAAACCACAGTCAAATGTAACTTAAATAAATACAACACATGCTTTGTAAACCGACAACATTAACTTAATTATCAATCTCAGAGGGTTAAATAACTGACATGACATTTACTTTAAATACATACTTTAGATTTTGGTATTAGAGATAGCAAATATTCATCATTCTGTTGAAACTCAGTAGAGGCATATATATATATATATATTTATCAATATAACAAAAATAACTAAGGTCTTCAAGAAATGATTCAAAGCACTAGTATCCATATGTTGAAGCCCCCAAGGTATTTTTGAAAACTTATTTTTATAATAATGTAAAGATACAGAGTATTATATTCAACCACTAATTAACCTTTTTTTAACATAGCACCTATCATCCAGACAGGCTGCCTTACAATACTTTACATAGCAAGGTTGAAACAACATGCAATTAAAACACAAATAGAGAACAATATATGAATACTAGCAATATTGGAAATTACTTAAAACGTAAAAGTTAAATTAACACCAGGAATAACATAATGCTTAAAACTTGCCAAAAATGCAAATGTCATCACTCTAAATAAAAAAATAGATTAACAAGAAGTGTATTTCATGTTAAAATGCAGAGAACAATACCAATAACACTTGTTTGTCCAAATGTTTCCTGAAAATAATAAAAGTAAACAAAAGCAATATATTCGGGCTTTAGTCGCTTTGCTCGTGGGTTCTACATGACCAAACCTGGCAACCCGGGAGAGTGGCCATAGCGCTGAAAAACTTGTTGTTGTCGGGGAAAATGGCGTCAAACGTAGAGGCCCCGGAGCGCTGGTACCTCGCCCTGCTCGGCTTTGCTGAGCATTTCCGAACCTCCAGTCCGCCCAAAATCCGGCTCTGTGTGCATTGTCTACAGGCTGTGTTCCAGTTTAAGCCTCCACAGAGAATCGAGGCCCGAACACACCTTCAGCTGGGCTCGGTTCTCTACCACCACACCAAGAACAGCGAGCTGGCCCGGAGCCACCTGGAGAAAGCGGTGAGGGGGGTTTGATTCAGGAAAGAGCGGGGATGCAGCGCAGACGGGGGGACGGTTGTAGGCCGCAGTCAGAGAAAACAGCGAACCGCGGAACCTTTTAAATAGCTGCTAATCCAGGGAGGTTATATATGTGTGGAAATAGACCTTAACGACTTTTTAGCAGCATTTTATTCAATGTACGGCCTCGGGTCGACCGCTTTCGCTCTTTCCCTGCTCTTAGAAAAATAAGCCGCTCTATGGAATTATTATTGGTTTATAAAGAGAGCAAACGCCAACAAAATTAACCAGCTAACATTTTGGATTTCTTCTATTGCAGTGGTTTATATCTCAACAAGTCCCTCAGTTTGAAGATGTCAAATTCGAAGCTGCCAGCATTTTGTCGGAACTCTTCTGCCAACAGGTACGATCATTTTTGCTCATTTCATTTTGTGAGGTAAAAGTAACATTAGCATAGTTGCATACATTCATCACTTCCTTACACTAAGTCAAATTGTTATACGTCATATATATGGGATTTCATGGTGGTGCATTCTGCGTATGCTGCGTATTATTATCTATGATTTATTATTGATTATTGATCCTTTCAATGCATTTTCAGAATTTGGTGGACTCTGCAAAACCCCTCCTGCGCAAAGCCATCCAGATTTCACAACAAACACCATACTGGCACTGCAGATTGTTGTTCCAGTTGGCGGTATGTATACATGCAAAGTAATAGAAGTTACATTGTTACAATCACAAAGTCATTTTCATGCACAGGTCCAGCAATGTTTGAATTGAAAAGAACATATTTACATCATCCCAAATACAGTTCTGGTGGTTTTTCTGTGTGCTGCTTGACCACACTATTTATGTTTTAGATAACTATTGCAAGAGTCCAGTAATAACAGGAATGTTCCTATTTGTTGCCTCTTTCAGCAACTTCATACACTGGAGAAAGACTTGGTGTCAGCATGTGACCTGCTGGGTGTTGGAGCTGAGTACGCCCGGGTGGTTGGGTCTGAATACACCAGGTAAATGTCCATACTATGTGAGCTCCATATTTAATGTGATAAGTGGTTAGAATATGGTGCCTCACATTTGATCAAGTTTACTATTAATATAGGCAGCTTAAAAACTCAATTATTAAAGAACAAGGGAGATTAAGTGTAATCTAATCAATTCCAAACCAAGAAATGGAAAACAGAAAACCATACAGCGATTGACACTAAATAAAGGAAACATAATTTGTATCAAATTGTACATCCTACATTTCAATATTTTTATATTTCAAACCCCTCATATGCAGTGAGACCAAACATCTCTACATTTGCAATGCATTATTTCTAGGGATGCACCGAATATTCGGCCGCCGAAAATTATAGGCCGAAAATGGTTAAAAAGGCCCTTTCGGCCGAAAGGGTTCTAGCACCGAAAAAATATCACCGAATGTCAGAGAACAGGGTTACGTTGGTAAGCTAACGTGTTGTTGTGATGACGTACTCAAAACGTGTTCAGCTGACATTTCTCGAGGGGGTGTAACTGCAAAGACTTTCACCACTTCGGGATTACTCCACCACTTGAAATCAAAACACCCGGACAAATATGCGGAGTAAGATCAAATCACAAGCAATGACAGCGAGAGACTGTTCAGCGCTGCCTCTCATGTGCTTGATGAGAAGAGGAACAGACTTATGGCTGATAAAGCAGAGAAGCTAATGTTCATTAAAAAGAACCTCCCACTTTTCCTTAATAAGTAGACAAGGCTGGCTTATCATAAGCTTATCTAGTTCTACATGTCTACTCTATACATACCCACTTTCCTGAACAATTTTCATTGTGAGTTATAATTCACCATCTCAGGTTATCATTAGGGGGAAATGACAGCAGCAGTGTTCAATATATTGTACTTTCGGTATCTAAATGATACAATGTTGTTTACATTGCTCATGATGGGACAGACCACCTTATTTGCAGATTCTTGAAATTGTAATTTAATTTGTAATTGATTGTGGATTTTGTATCCAGTTTTCACTTTATGTATCTTTATACAATGTTTACTACTTTTCTTATGAGGACAGACAGCCTTATTTACAGATTCTTGAAATTCAATTGTAATTTCATTTGTAAATAGTTACATTCATGTGGATTTATCCAGTTTGCACATTTGTATGCATGCACTTATAGGTGCATTTGTTGTTGTTGAAGGCCTGGCTGTTACAGTCTTTATTTACACTATTTTGTTGTAGGCCTACTGGCCTAGATGTTTATGTAGTTTTAAAGCACCTTGGCTTTGTTCTGAATGCACTTTGTTGTAGTTATCCTACAGAGAAAAGAAAATGCACTTGACATGGAATGAATGTACTGTATGCATTCAAAAGTGCTGAATAAATGTTTTATGGACCCATAATAGTGATTATTATTTAAGTTAAGTTTTGCCATAATCATTTATTGTTCCATAATCAGGCAGCTGAACAACATTGGTAAAAAATGTATACATTATATATATATATATATATATTTCTATTAATCATTTTCGGCATTCTGTTTTCGGCCAACTGTTTCCTATTTTCGGTATCGGTTTCGGCCAAGAAGTTCCCATTCGGTGCACCCCTAATTATTTCTTCAGTGAAAGTGTTGCTCTTTTGAAATAAGTACAACCCTCTCTGACAGTAGACATATTTCACCAGTTTCAAGTACTTAGTAGTTTCAATTAGTACAGCCTTGACCCTTGCTTCCAAAACAACTATGACAAAAAGTGTTTATCAATATTGGTTGATTGTAAAAGTCTTACTAAGTTGTGTTTTTTTTCTTTTTCAGAGCATTGTTTCTCCTCAGTAAAGGAATGGTAAGTTTTCCACTCTACTTTACTTTTTTTATTGGTTTTTGTACTGGCAGTATAAACAAGGATTTTTTTCCAACACTCCCCAAATATTTCTTACATGTATATTTTTCTGTCTATATAAATAACTTTATTATCTAACCAGCAGTAATACTGGCTGTTGTTTTTATTATGTGTCTTGAAAACAAAACCACAAAGAACCACTTATATATTTTCTTTATCTTCTAGTTGCTCCTAATGGAGAGGAAGCTTGGAGAGGTGCATCCTCTGCTCACACTGTGCGGAACCATTGTAGAAAACTGGCAGGGAAACCCCATCCAGAAGGAGTCCCTCAGGGTCTTCTTCCTGGTCCTACAGGTCACACACTACCTGGATGCTGGTCAGGTAAGGAAACTAGCTTGAACATTTAAATTAAAGTGGAACACGTGTGCATAGGGGTTTAAAAAACTGTTGACTAACACTCACTAAACTTGTTGATCAGCATGCATGCACACATTGATTGCGTAAAAGAAAGGGATGAATGATAAGCCCATTATAACGTCAAGTCGTCTGAAACCACTTGAAGCTGGAATGTTATATATTGTCATGTCTCTGTCCCCTCAGGTGAAGAGTGTGAAGCCGTGTCTGAAGCAGCTGCAGCAGTGCATCCAGACCATCTCTACACTCCACGATGATGAGATTCTGCCTAGCAACCCAGCCGACCTGTTCCACTGGCTGCCGAAGGAGCACATGTGTGTCCTCGTCTATTTGGTAATGCCACTTCTCTTTCTTTGCCACATAAAAGTTGCGATCAGCATAAACAACACCAGGGATGTCATTCATTTACCTGCTGTCAAAGTAGCAAAAATCTTTGAAAAAAACTACAACATTCTTCAGCTTAACACACCAAACCTACCCTGCTTTTGATTGTGTTCTCCTCAATTAGAGGACCACAGTCGGATCACAGTTTCTGCGGGAAGCATTTTTAAAATGTGTTAAAAATATTTACTTTTTTCATGTTCTATTACTATTTCTGATTGATAAAGGATGCACACGGTTTTGTTCATACTTCTGTAGAATGCACTCATTAAACATAACTTTGATTGTTCAAAGCAGAATAACTGCTTCAATGTGAGGAGGAAGTGCATTACTGTATGTTTTATTTGACTCATTTGTGTCTAAAATGAACCCCTCCTCTAATTTTTCAGGTGACAGTCATGCACTCAATGCAAGCAGGCTATCTGGAGAAAGCTCAGAAGTACACAGACAAGGCTCTTATGCAACTAGAGAAACTAAAAAGTGAGTTACTCAATGTGTTCCTGCGCTTCTCTAAAACGGATTTCATCAAGATTGATTACTATAATGTGGAACTGTGATTTTGCACCACTTCTTTTTTGTAAGCCGTTGAATGTTTACCTCCATGTTTCAGTGTTGGACTGCAGCCCCATCCTCTCTACCTTTCAAGTTATACTACTGGAGCACATCATCATGTGTAGACTTGTCACGGGCCACAAGGCAACTGCATTGCAAGAGGTAAACTGTCAATGTAGTCATGCTTGTTTTTTTATTTGTTTTAAATATGCGCCAGTGTGAAAAGGATCCAGCCCAACAACAGCTCTATTTGCATACCTGAATGGGGTTGTGAAGGTGACTCTATTGTGTTCCTCCAGATCTCGCAGGTGTGTCAGCTGTGCCAACAGTCCCCGAGGTTATTCACCAACCACGCTGCGCAGCTTCACACGCTACTAGTGAGTATTTCCGCCTTCAACCCTCTCAAACATTTGTGTGGCCCTCTGGGTTACTCTTGGCCATCCAAGACTAATTAGAAAGTTTCAGGTCACGCTCACAAATCGAAAAGTCACATTAAATGGAAATGTGTTCCCTTTGAATATCCACTGAAAACAAATCCAGCCATTCTTAGTGTTAAACATTCTGTGTTACTTTATTCTTTTAGTTAAAATAAATTGTTTTGGATTGATTGGGTCTTCTTTAGGGATTTATTGTTACAAATACCACATTTGTAAGGAGTTCAAACGTTTCTTAATAGAGGGATATATGAGGAAAATAGACAGGTAGCAGATGTTAGCGATAGCAAGAAAAACATTTTTGTATACAGTTGTTTACATTTCAATTGAAAACATAAGTAAAAGTATGATAACTTTGGGGACCTTATATTCTAAAAAAGCAAACACATGTTGTCCAACTGTCACTTTATCCCTGTTTTTGTTACAAAAGAACATGTGTAATGGTCGATCTATTCCTCTTGTCGTACCCCAGGGTCTGTACTGTATCTCAGTGAACTGTATGGATAATGCAGAGGCACAGTTCACCACAGCTTTGCGGGTAAGTACACTTTGAATTAGCTGCCTCTCCTCAGATGATGTCACCAGTATCTTCTTTCTTTCTTCTCCTCTTATCTCAAAGATTTGATTGTGTTTCAGCTCACCACACACCAGGAGCTGTGGACATACATTGTCACCAACTTGGCCAG
Organism: Notothenia coriiceps; assembly: GCF_000735185.1. Taxonomy (NCBI): domain Eukaryota; kingdom Metazoa; phylum Chordata; class Actinopteri; order Perciformes; family Nototheniidae; genus Notothenia; species Notothenia coriiceps. The sequence goes on from NW_011350554.1 coordinate 181,508, forward strand.
TGTCTACATACGGGAAGGGAACCGACACCAAGAGGTCAGTGAAGTAATAACGGTCACCTCTGATTACAACAATGTAATGCAAAGAATCACTTGTAAATTATATAATTTCTTTAGGGATGGGAATTGATACGATTCTCGTGTGTACTGTAAAAATGTGTTAAAGTATGAAACTGTTGCATGCCTACCTTGACTGGGGCATGCAGCACGACTGATTCAGTGATCTGATTGATCGGCAACTCGATCCCCACCCCTAACCATGTTTGTGATTTGCATCTTTAAGTAGGCTGGCTTATAATATATACTTATGTTGTTGTTTTATTATGATGGCCACAGAAAATTGCTGCAAGTAGATGTTGTAATGTAGAAAGGTTTGCCACTTCATAGTTTGTCCACTAGATGGTGCTGGTGAGGTCATTCTTCAGCTAAAATGTCAGGACAGTCCTTTGGAATTTTATAAATTGCATATAAATGAATGTATGATCCTTGTCTTCTCCTTCGAGCCCAGTGGAAACAAACCATTACATCATAACTATTATTTGCCGTTTAAAACGTATTCCCTCTTTTGTATATGTTTCAGCTGTACAGCCTCCTAGAGAGAATAAACCCAGACCATAACTTCCCAGTAAGGTAAGAGACGGAAGATGCTTTCTAGTTGATGTGTACATATAACACTGCACAATACATTACAGCAATGCATTTGTTCAACATTTTCTCTGGTAATTACATATTCCAACATTGTGTTTGTTTTGGATTCAGCTCCCACTGCCTCCGTGCTGCAGCTTTCTACATCAGGGGACTGCTGTCCTTCTTTCAGGGACGCTACAACGAGGCCAAGTATGTCAAATCTGAAATGTTTTCATGCAAAAACAGCTTCAAATCACCCCTGTCCCTTTTTTCCACATTTAAACATGTAAATATGATTGTGTTGCAGGCGCTTCCTAAGGGAAACCCTGAAGATGTCTAATGCTGAGGATCTGAACAGACTGACCGCCTGCTCCCTGGTTCTGCTGGGCCACATCTTCTACGTCCTGGGCAACCACAGAGTAAGGCTCATTACAACAAAAGCAGTTTGCGTTGTGATTGCACACAAACTGATTTACATCCAACTCTAATTTGGCTATAATCAACTCAAGTCATCAAACTGGAAACATTAGTCCTATCTCGTTAAAATGTAATAACAAAGGACTAATGAATCCATGCCTTATAATCCCCCTTGTGAGCTCACTAAATTAACCTTAAACAATGGTTAATGAGGCGTCTGTTGGTAAATACAGACATGCCCAGTAATCAACTTATTATTCGAGTTTAGGCCGAATGAGCCATTGACTTAAGTAATTGCTGTTTCTACAAAAGCTTATTTCATGGTTCAGAGTTACTTTTGTGAAGATTATTTATCGTTTTCGGAGCAAAACGCAAATTGTACAAATGATTAATTGCGGAGGACAAACTAATGTGTTATGGTGTAAGCTCAGAGTATTAAAAAGTGATGATTTTTGCGATTCCCACCCACTAAAAGGTTTCTCTTTTGTCTTTAGGAAAGCAACAACATGGTTGTGCCTGCCATGCAGCTGGCCAGCAAGATCCCTGACATGTCTGTTCAGCTCTGGTCCTCAGCGCTGTTGAAAGGTACATGCAGTCCTTTCCCTAATCCCTTTACCTTCATAGGATTGGTGTCTGTTAAAAAAAGATTTGCAGGGTTTTACTGTGAGAATATTTCAGCATCACATTTGAAGCACAAACTCTCTGGTCTCTTGTAACAAGCTGTGTTTGAAGGGAGACATTCACCATGTGTTGTGCTTGCAGACTTGAACAAGGCCCTCGGGAACAACATGGATGCCCATGAAGCAGCGCAGATGCACCAGAACTTCTCCCAGCAGCTGCTGCAGGACCACATCGCTGCCTGCAGCCTCCCCGAGCACAACCTCATCAGTGTATGTGAAGCAGATTCACGAGCCTCCTAAAGAGAACATGTCATATGATTCATTAGGATTTGATGTGCTGATATTAAAAGTATTGTTCTGTGTGTTTCAGTGGACTGATGGCCCGCCTCCTGTCCAGATCCAAGCTCAGAACGGCCCGACCACCAGCCTTGCAAGCCTGCTATGAGAGACCTTCTGTCTCACATGTGTCTGTAGCTGGTACATTATCACGAGCAGCAGACTGATGCCTAACAACCTGCCATCAGACCACTGCAGCTGAGATCTGAGAGGACAGGTTATAGCAGGTCACAGAGTTCAGGCCTATACTTTATTAGCTTCTCACGATTGCTTCCCGATTGTCTGCTATCCCTTCTTTATTTGTTGTAAAGCAGTTACAACTTCTGTTATACATGTATTTCACACTTCTTGACGCCATGGATGCAGGGCAGGTGTGGGCTCTTGATCAGAGTGGTGGAGGACACACAGCGACGGAGGAAGAGCTTCTTCGCCTCAGATAAAGAGAAGCCTTCGCTACGTTTGCCAGGTTTCTTTTTCCATTTGTTGGAAAGAGAAGAGGGTAGATAGAGGGCAGTAAAGAAATGTAGAAGAAATTAATTTATTCATGTTAATATTTTTGTACCTGTCGGTAAATATTTTACACCTTGCCTTTTTTGTATGGATCCTTTTTGTTTTTTTCATGCATGGAAGTAACTGATTTGGACTCCCTGTACAATAGTTTTTGACCTGGGTTGCTAACAATACATTTTGTTTTGGTTGATTTTTTTTTTTTTTTTTGCACAAAATCCATAGTAGGAAGAATAGTGACCTCCTGTAATATATTTTCACACAATAATCAATTGAAAGGTTTCATGATATGAATTGAATATGAATTTGTACATTGTATTAGATGGTGCACAATTCACTGTGCAGTTCCTTTTTGGACCAGAATACGCCTCCAATGTTTAAATATTTCTGAGTTGTATATCATTTGGTGGCTTGGGGTTGCCACAAACCCTTTAAAGCAACACATTTACCAGATTTTTTTCGAACTTCCATATTATACGATGTCCCTGTTGTATTCATTTTTACAAATCAGGTTTAGCCTTTTGGAGCTTGCGGTATTCTTCAGATATTCAAAAATGCAAATTTATTTTATTTTGTTATATTTTAATTTGTCTTGATAGTTCTACTAAATGGTTTCTTTACAGTATGTTTGTATAGATTTGCCACTCGTTGAACCTTTATTGTACAGTGACATTTTATAAAGTCAATTTAGTAAAGTGTGATATGTATTTTTAGCTATCCTATGTAGAAATCTGGATGCTTGGTATTTGAGGCACTCTGTAAGAACACAGTTTAGCTTGAGTACTAGCCATATTCTATCCAATGCATATGTTTTTAATGCTTACATTGTTTTCAATAATTTTCCAATAAAAATAAGATTGAAAATGTGTAATGGGCTGATTTCATTTCATATAGTCTACATTATACTATTAAATTAAGAGTTGTTTTTGCTTGTTTGTCAATCCATTCAGTGCATGGGTAGTGATGCTTAATTATTATTTGTATTTGAGCCAAACATGAATTGTCATTTCACTGAAGTCTAACACATCAGCAGGCAAAACAATATGAAGAAATTGAATTTAATCGTGAGTTAGTGGTAGGCATGTTTTATAAGTAGACAGCAGGTGGTGCTAGCCTAGTTTGACACCTGCTGTGTCAAACTCAAATACACAGTGGGTGGGCCAAAATAAAAATAAATCGGTACTATTCGAGGGCCGGACTGGTTCAATGTTTATTGCAAAACTTATTGAAATGAACTTATTGCACATATCAAACCTGGAACTAACAAAGCTTAAATTATTGCCTATACAAACAACATTAATCAGTTGCATTTCTTATGGCACTATGCAGCTTTTCCGGAGTCATTCCTTATGATTACATTTTTCCACAGGCCAACAACAGCTTAATAAAAACGATTTCCCTCAAAGAAAAAAACAAACATGCCCTGTTGTCGCAAGAAAAAAAGTGCAAAAGGAAACATCCATTGAAACTCAGTTTGCTGCTCTGTAATGCTAGTTTAAGCCAGATACTTGGCATCTCGTCTTGGGTGCAAGTGCATGATGTTTGGGGTCAGGCTCTGAGCCTGAGGAAACCCTCAGGATTGAGTGAAGGTGTGCGTGCAATATACCGGCGTGCCAGATCTAATAGTAATTAGAAACTATCCTGCTGGCCGAAATTAACTCTACCAAGGGCCGGATTTGGCCCCCGGGCCTTGAGTTTGACATGTGTGTGAGTTTTCCAATGTGTTTTCATGCATGATATTGCACTGCTTAGGCTCCTCAAGAAAAGATATGCGGTTCAACTTTATCTGCATCAAATTTTTGGGCCAAAATACCAACATTAAACATTAAACAACAAGAAAGGATTTTCATAAGAAAGATACATGAGAATGCCTGTTCAATGTTAACATCTATGTGGCTTTTGCACCACCAAAATACAAACATAAAAATGTTGTGGTTCTTCAAAACTATCAACTTTTAAAAGCAATATGTAGTGTGATTAATTTAGTTTAAAGTGGGTTTAACAATCTATTCACGGCTTGTGTTTTACTAAAATATAATAATAGTAAAAAAAGTCTACACACTCAGCGGGTTTTTGTATACTGTGGGGTTAAAACTGTAGAAACAAAACAGGTTTGAACAGGATTGTGCTTATTATGAATCATTGTTGAGCTGTCCCAGTTGACAATAATATCTTGGTCCATCTTCTTCCCGCAATTCTAAAATATGGTGTAAAGGTGACAGACAAAAAGAAGAAGGCTGCAGCTCTTAGGCCTCCTTTACATTATAGCCGGTCCCATAGAGCAGATAGAATAAGCCTGAGACACTTTAAGGACTCTCTCCACTTGCACAGTTCTGCAATTAGCCAAGAATAATAGGTGGCTCTCAGTTAGTGGGGACAACCACAGGAATTTCCACAGCAACACCAGATTACACGCTTTGGTCTGACATGTTTAGCTAGTTAGTCCAGCCATATGCCAGCATGCTGTTGTGTCCATAGGTAGACTTCAGGAGCAGACTCACCAGGTACACCCCAAGGACAACAATTCAGAATAGGAAAATGAAAAACAGGAAGGTGGAGGGGCTACTTTGGTATTCTTCTTATACAGCAAAAGTTTGAAGTATGTTTTATGTTGATCGTGAAGCTTATACAGGGTCCTCTGTGGTCACATAATGATTAAGACGAAGCGGCCATTCAGATCCAAGAAAAAGTCTACCTTTTAACCAATAGTTCTGTTCTGCCGCAACTGTCATCCCATGTGATGATCTCATACATTTATACATTCAGAATCATTATCTATTACTCTAGGTGTTGTTATAGAATAGTTTCAAATTGGTTTACAGTGTTACACAAGAAATACAACAGAGTACCAGAATAAAGGTGCCTATGCTCATATGCATGTAGAAACACAGAGACTTGTGCACAAAAAGAAGCTTCATGACAAATACAGCTTGTACACACATGCCAAGATAATACTCACAAGATGAAGATACTACTATGGTTAATTTATTTTGCAAATGCAAGTGTTGTAATGAATGTACAAACATTTGATAATTTGGACTGTCAATAATGCAGGAACTCACATAGACATTTTACTTATGATCTGTAAATATCTAAAACAAAAGGGTCACATTGATACATTAATTTTTATGTATGTTTATTTATTTTTATATAGGTTGAAGTTTCTTGGTAAAGATTGTAAGAAGTTTAAATGAGAACAATTAATCACCCTATGCTTCAGCATAAAAATATTTGATTTCATAATTCTAATGTCTTGTTGTAGGCCTACCTCACATATGCCTACAGACTTCTATCCCAAACAAGCACATTATTGCCACACAGTCATAATAAAATGCGATACAATTCAATTAGTACAATAGGTCATGATGTTATCATAATTGAATTTGAATCACGCATGAGTTTAGCATTTTATTCACTGCCTTTACTGTCCCAAAACGCAGCACTGTCATTCTATGGCAGCACTTGGGAACTTAACATTTCCGAGGTGTGTATGAACGCAGCATGACGCCGCCTGTGGTGGCTCATTATCTGGCAACCGGAGTGGCAGCGGACAGAAGAGAGGGGATCCCCGGGATTTTTACACTGAAGCCAGCGTAATACTAACATCAAACATCTGAAAATCGCGGGGGGAAACTCGGTCAAGCTCCTCCCAGACTTCGTAAGTTAAAGTATTTAATTATCAAATCGACTAATCCAATATTTTAATTTTCAATTAAATTATGACGAAGAATGGAAGTTTCTCTTTCGGTGTTAGCACAGGCTAACGTAAGTTAGGCTAGCTAGCATAGCTTGATCTAAGCTAACGTGCTATGTCCACAGTGTGTGTGTCTAACGTTACACACATACACCGAACCGAGCACAGGAACAAACCGACTCTTAATAAACAAGTGGAGGAATATTTTAAACAAACTTCCCCGGGAAACATTATACTGGGATGGACCGATAATATGATACAATGTAAGTTTTTACATGTTAAAACCATAATGAAGCTACAGAACTCTGAGATAAAAAGGGGATATGTTGATGTAATTAACGCTTTATTATTTATTATTTGCTCATCTTATTATGTTTTACATGTATGTAGTTAACTTCTTACCTGCAAATTGGTCACTTTCAACATTCTCTTGCACTATTTTATTTCTGTTCTGTCCTGCTTGCACTATTTTTGTTAATGTTTTATGTCTCATATATATGTATGTTGCATTGTTGAAGGAGCCTTTCTATTCCCCTTGCCATGACCACAATGAAGCTACTGTGCTTATGACAATAACACCTTTGAATATTGAATAAAAAAAGCGAGTGTCCAGGGAGCTGGCGTTAGCATGATAGCTTAGCTAGATGCTAATACTAGCATCTGACTGAGATGGGGTCGATTTCATTGTCTCTCGTGTATCGCTATTTGGACGCGTGCAGACATCGAAATATTATAATATCTAGAATCACATTTAAAGGCAAATGTGCTCTTAGTGTTCAGTGACTTACTTAATTGTAACCTCTCTAATAGTTCATAACCACAATAGGGCAGTAAGCTCGCGTTAGTAAGCCGCTGGTTTTGTAGCCGGACAGATGGACAGGTTGTTGTTGGCAAGCCAAGTTAACGTTAGCATGAGATAGCTTGTTGTTGTTGATTGGTTTTTTGGAAAAAAAGGTAGCTTTTCCTTTGGGCAAAGTTGGGTCACTGAAGTTTAAGAACATCATAAACCAGTATTGTCATTGGGTTTTTCTTCGCCGAGTGTTCCGAGCTGCGGATGGGTTTGATTATGGCTTCATGAGCCATTGATCTCACAACTTTGTCAGATTAGCTCAACCATGAACAGCCTTTTTATGGAGGCGTAATGGTGGACGGTGTTGCCTCCGTCAGGGTGTGTGTCTGTCTGTCCACGACGGGGTAGGAGCTATCACCCACGCCAGACTATAGACAACAAAACGCCTACTTTGCATTTTCACCAGAATAGCATTATTTGTATTTGAGATACAATTAAACACCTTATTATGTATGTAATGAGGGGTCAACGTGTATGTTTTATTTCTACATATACTGTTCGTGGGAGTCAATCATCTGAAGGCATTCCTGTGATATGAAACCGTTTCTGTTAATTGAGGGATCTATAACTTGTGAGATGTGTGTATATTATAAAGTCTTGTAATGACTCTGGGCTTAGCCTTTGATGTTTTTTTCAAGGCAGTCACATCCTTTACAGCTAGGGGGGTCATGTTGCTTGAGTGCTCACTTCAGGTCCGTTTTTTTATTCACCTGTCTTTTAAAGTGTTTAACACAAACAATAGTGTCTGTGTCACTACCTCTGCCTAGCAAGTGCCCTCCTTTTTAGAGCAAGCAGACAGTTGGCACCCTTGGCTAGGGATGGGGGACACATGTCGCTTTGCATTTTATGATCGGCCCCATGGAATAGCCTGAGAAGGGGTGCCTCTGATGACATACCCTTCCGAGAGTGATATGACCTGACAGGCAGGACTCGATATCCACTACTATTCTGCTGCATCAGGTCTGAAACATTAACATAATACATCTGTATTTTCCACCAACCAATGGTAGTTTAGCTTGTCACAGGATCAAAGGTTGCTCGTTGTTGCCCTTGTCACGTTTGTTATGGTTATATTATATACTATGGCATTTTCATGTTCTTCCTGTCCTTCCTTCTTGTATAGTTCAACCCTTATGTTACGCATACATGTAAAGCATGATCAACGTTTAGATCCTATTCATAACATTGTGATTCTTCTTATATATCTGAATTTAACTAGATTAACTAGCACCATTGTTTTTGTTGGTCTCGTCAGGAAATCATTTGTGAAGGTGTGAGATATAAGCACATCTGTTTTACACAAACATGGCCCAACAGTAAATGTTCCCCCCCAAAGAAACATACCTCACAATATTCTTAGTTTCTGACCTATTCTATTGATTAACCACCATTTTGAGACCTAATATGTGTTATAAATATCTGCTTAGTAAGGCATAGCTGTAGTTGCTTGCATCCATCCACATATGGCTGTGTTTTTGTCACAATAGTCTCTGAGTAGCCCACTGTCGGACACAGTTTTACTACAGCAGTTAGTTTGGTCGGAGGTGTGAGCCCAGTCATTGTGAAAAGGTTAACAGGAAATGCAACCAGTAAAGCATGTCACATATCGACCAGCTTTGCGATCATAAAAAAGGCTTTATAGCAAAGCTGGCTACACTGAGCTGAATTCTTTAAGTTCTAAGATATTTTTTAGATTGACTTTTACTTAAGTATTGAAAGTAATATGATGCTTTAGTCTGGTTGAGAACATGAAGGAAAGACATGCAAAACTCAAGAACACCATTCTAAAAGATAGGAGAACGGAAACAAGCACATAGAGGGGGGGTGAGACATGGCCTTTAGCACATAGAAGAGAGAGACTCAAAATGAGGCTGAATCCCCAAAGGATGAAGATCCCAATCCAAAACATCTGGAATGAGGTGACCACAGTCACAGGAAAAATAGGGGTCCCAGGACGGCTGATAGTTCAACATAGAGAAGCCTGAGTAAAAAGGGAGGACAAGGGGCAGAGAATAGGGAGGGAGAGATAGTCATAGAGCTTGGACCCTTGTGATAGTGGAAAAACAGAGGGTTAGAAAAATGCATTGACTCTCAAAAATATAACTATATCATTTTCTTTGTTCTATCAGTTTATTGCATCAGATTGAAGAGGACAGGAGTAGTCGTATTGGCCACAGGGTCCCACCCACAAGCCTTGGGCAATTATTGGAGCTTGAGCAGAGCAATCCTCCAATGTTTGACTGACGGAACAATTTCTTGTTTATCCTGTTAGACTTCATATTAACTATAGCATGTGTGTTTACAGTTTGTGACCAGCCTTTCTAAAATAGTTAGAGGTACATGCATGGAGTGAAATTAAGCATTTTTTATTTTACGGCAAACACATTTTGAGTTCAGACTCACACAGAAGATGCGCCGGTGAAGATGGCCGCATTGTCTTTGGCTCTCTCCAACTCTGCTCTTTTTCGTATTTTGTTCGTGTTTATTTACTTTAATATTGTTTTAATATTGTCTGCTAATCTGTATTGTTGTGTTGCATTGTTGGAGAAGCCTGTGACCTAAGATTTTCAACGATATAATTACTGTAGCTATTTTAGTTTGACAATAAAGAACCTTGAACCTTGAACTAGTCCAAAGCCACAACCATAATTCCCGTACTTGTTATCGCTCCGATTTTAGGAGTTATCCTTTGGTAAATAGCCACCTGTTGACCAAGTGTGCGGTATAAAAAAATTAGACAAATGAATTGACCTTGATTTAAAAAGTAAGACGCTATGTTGCTTGTTAAGAGATTGCCCTGTGTTTTTGTATAGGCTCTCTTTTTTTTTTTTTTTTGCAGAGAAATTTAGTGAAGATGTTTTGGTTCCCTTTTTTTTTTATTTTGGTCTTCATATTAAAAGACAAGCATGACGCAGCGTCCACACGGCGGCTAGCCGGTGAGCTTGTCTGAAACTCGACCAATGACCACTCACATGAATCTCCCGCCCCGGACGCACAAGCATGCGGTTTGATTGGCTAGAGCTTGTACTGGCATATGAAATAAAGCAAAGCAACGCTCCCACAGTGCAGTTCGGCAAAGCGCTACGTCACCCCATTCACAGTGAATGGGCAGAAGCTTCAACGCACGCCGCCGTGTGGACGGGCCGTAAGTCTCCCAAGAATTCATGTGTTCATCATTGTTACAAGAAATACTGTGTCATCATTCGTAACATTTTGCGGTGTTTTAAGAGTAAAGAGTGAATGTTTGGGGCGATAATTGAGATCTGAAAGTTTGTCACTTTTGCTTCTGTCAGTTGTAGTGGATTCAATTGGTGAATGGACATTTAAAAAAAAAACATATTTTTAAATTAACATCTCAAACCACTGCTGGCAAATAACCCTTTATTTGTCTGCGCCACTGTTTTGAGGGGGGACAAAAAGTGCTTGCAGTAGCAGTTATTTAACCCTACGAGCCATTCACTCATACAGAGTCAATAGCTAAGAGAGCAATAAGATAGCAGTCATTGTAAATGTGACCCAGTGTTTCAGCCCAGCATCGCCTGCAATGCTACAGAGACTCCAAAGGCCTTCAGGGGCACTACAGGGGACAGGAGAGAAAAGCTCAACTTGATGCAAACTTGATGCGATGCGAGCGACAACCAGGCGAAGGCTAATCTGACTTGTTTCATTGCCCACAGAAATGGAAGCACTGAGTTGTTTACTACTGGAGAGTAAGAGCAGATATTGGACTGCACTGTTAATCAGTCTTGCCAGCTCAGGTGGCATTGTTGTATTAAAACAGTTTCCGCAACGTGTAACATTTTCAAACAAAACTATTCTATACTTTCGTTGGAGTATTTTAGGGCTGGATTGGTCTGTGAGTTGGTGCTGGATTTGGTTAGACTGTGGTTTTGAGAAACTGATCACCATTTAGTTACTGTCGGAAACCCCCTTCACGTCTACAAAGGGAAGGTGTTTGGTACTTCAAAGATTAAACTCTGGGTGGAGTATTGTTAAGACTACACATTGTGTTTATGAGCGTAAGGGAAAGTACATTAAATGTATGATGATACCAATTTTTAAGTTCAGCTGGAGCAGAAGTAACCGAGGTTACAGCCACATTTGGACACGTTTACACTACTTGTGTTTCACAGCTTAGAGTGCAAAGTTGATCGTTTTAAGAGATAAATTGTGATGGCAATGTCATAACAAACATAGTGAGATTGTTTCCACATATCAAACCCCCCAGCCTCCAAAGTTTGCAAGACAAAGGATTTGACCAAATATTTGACTGCTCTCAATGTACGGTAGTTGGAAAAAGATTAACTGGTGTAAAAAACTCTTTAAGAATGTAAACCGGTAAATCCTTATGATACATTTTCAAAACAGTAGTGATGCTGAAAAGGAAGACTTGCTTATTTGTAAAATGATTATCAGGTTTTATTCATTGATTACCATGAATACTAATACTTGTCTACCAACTGAATAGCCGACTTCTCTCTCTGTCCTCTGTTTTGTCAATCTAGAAGACTGTAATAAAAAAATGTAAATCAATTTTCAGCATTTAATTGCTGGCTAAACTGCTAAACTGTACTGCTTGCTAGACTCCTTGCTCCTTAGATGCAGCACTTAAGAAGGTTAAAAGCCATGATCCTAGACCATTACCAAGTAAACCGTTTTGATCTCTTCTTCGTTATTAACAAGATGCCCTTGAGGTCTTGTGAAAATGATGCTCCATTGTACAGGTTTTACTTTGCCTATCTTTGCCAATTGCCTAAACAAACCTTGCAGGTTACAGCACATCATCCAAATGAATCATTCATTCATTGGAACTTATATAGTCCCTCATTTAAATTATTCTTAGGAAATGCTTGGTTGCCGAGGGCTTACAATGTGGCATGGCAAGTTTTTCTGCGTGCTGAATTGTTGATTGAGGATTTTCTTTTTGAGTGGAGGTTGCTGTTTGCCTAAACCATATCAGGGTGTCTGCGGGGTCTTAAAAAGTATTAAAAGTTGATAAATCAATTTAGCGAAAATGAAGGCTATTAAAAAGTATTAAACGGCATTTTCCCAGGTATTAAAGGTTGTAGCTTGTTTTCAATAAGTATATAAATTGTCCAAAGAGGTTGTATTCTAAAGTTTACCTGAATGTAATCATTGCGTAGGTGTGTAGTGTGATTCTGTGTAGATTTGACGTCATCTGAACAGGACATCGCACGCTCACTGCTTGATAGCGCGCGAAGGTCCGTTTATGCCGGTTGTTAAACAACATCGTTATGGGGAAATGCAAGTTTGAGTCCAAATGGTTGGAAGATAAGGAGGAAGGACAATCAATACTGCATATAGTCAATGTGAGGTGAAGTGTGTCGCCAATGTAACCGGTTAAAACTCAAAGTGGCGATGAGGTCTTAAAATGTATGGGAAGGGTCTTAAAAAAGGTCTTAAAAGGTGTTACATTTGACTTCAGGATTCCTGCATATATCCTGCATATTATTATTATGTTCGATTACCACTATTCTTTACATCTGAGATCTGTGTTTTAAGATGATTTTAAGTTTGTATGTCTGTCTTTTTGATGGATTGATCACATAAATGATCAATTCATAAAACATAATGCAATATTGTCACATGACATTTATATTGCGGACCTGGAGTCTAGGCTAAGAGCCATGCAGGGGAAGGGGTTGAAACGATCCTCTTTTATCCTGTTCTTCGCTCATTTACAGGTTCTGGTCTATGACTAATGTTTGGGATTGGTGGTCCAGATCACTCACTAGCGACAAACTCCAAAGAAGCCTCAAATTGGAGTGAAGAATGTTCTATTTCTTTTGATTTTAAATGTGTACAAAATGTGCAATTAATCCCAATTAAAGATTGCCAATTCAATTCAAAATGTGCCACTTGTACTGTGTGGTATGCTCTTTCTGCAACTTCTATTGGCGACAAGCCCATCTCCTAGTGGCCTTGAGTGGTACGCTTTATTGCTTTACACCCTTTAAGCTTTTTTTTCCCTCTGGTCACTTCCTCCTACCATACATTTCTGAGAAATGTAATCCGATAGCTTTCTGCATGTGTCCTGGCACTTCAATCTGTTTGTGGGTATGGGCTTCTGGTTTTACATGATCATGGAGTAACCATTTGGAAGCAATTTGGCTGAAATTGGAGATTATCCCTGTCTACGGTTTTAGAAAACATTTAGCCGTTCCTTTTTATTATAGCGAGTAAACATTTGTGGTTTAAAAAATGTATCCAGTGATTGGATGCTACTGAAAAGCACGACAGAAGGTTGACCTAAGATGTTAAAATGCTTTACAATGTCATCATTTGGACATTTCTTATGTCATTTTAAGGTCAGGTGGTTACTTAAAAAAGATCTACGTACGGGTTTTGTGCATTGCACATGTGTGTTTATGTGTGCTTGCCAACTCCCGAAGAGATGTGGGAAGTTATAAAGGTTTTCTTATTTGTATGTTAGTCATCTGTTATAAGGGTCCGTTTACTGGTACATCAGTGTCTCTGTGTTTAAAAACAACCAAAGCAATAGTTGTTTTAATGCGGCAATATGGTTGCGCATTCTTGTGTGCTCACGTATAAAAGTCTGGTTTGCACTTCCTGAACTTAATGCTGTTGTCACGTTGCTGAGGGAGAATCCAGGTGGAGACATGCGCACACATACATACACTCTGCGTGGCTCGGGCTCTCTCTTACAAACACACACACACAAACACACACACAGGAACACACACGGAGGCGGCCTGGCAGATTCAGGGTTAAAGGCTTCCATTTTGTTAGGTAACACCCTAATGGTCTGATCTGTCAGTGGCGTTAAAATGGCAGGGGTTTAACCCTTGGCGTTCGGGACACAACCAGTAGGGGCACACACACTCGCACACACACTCTGGGCTGGCCGAGCCTACAACAGAACAACTGAGGACGAGGGGAGTGTGTGAGGCAGGGAGGGGTTGAGGGTAGGAAGAAGAGTGAGCAAATGAAAGAGAGAGAGAGAGAGAGGGAAGACAAGGAAGACAAGGAAGAGTATTTTTCACTTGGGTACAGTTAGATTATGGCTCAGCTAACCACATGCGCTCTGCACCCTTCTCCCTCCCCCAACCATGGCACCATCTCAGCTGGCTCCCTGCCCCCACTCCTAGCTTGGTGAACACAGATTAGCATAGGTAGTCAGGTATTTTTTCTCTATTAAGATAATATCCCAAAGGAAAAAGTCTTTACTCTCTGACAACCTGAAATGATTTTGGAATTGAAAAAGTGTATTGGATAACTACGATAAGACTTATGTAAAGTATTAGGAGTTACCTTTATGGCGACGAGTAGTAAGTAACCCCCCCAAATGTAAGATTGTCATGTCTTTAGCCATAGCTGCTAGTAAGAAAATCGGCAGTTTGAGTGATTAATTACATTTTACAAAGACAAGCCACACAAAGCCAGACAAAAAAAATAGGTGTCTCTTTGCTGTCTTTTATTGGGCAATAATAATCCATACTTGTATTGGAAATTATAATTGTTGTTTCCCTTCTTACTGAACCCTAAAGACACTTGAAAAGCCTCAGTATTTTTAAAATGGCTGTTAATGTGTTGGCTGGCTGGGTCCAATCCCAGTGGGGAGATCATTACAGTGCAGCAGATGAGAGGCTGCCTGTACCTGAGGGATGAGCCGTTTCCATTGATCTGCACTCTATGAACTACTGGACACGAAAGGAGAGCGCCGGAGAATAAAACCTTTAGTGTCAGTTCAGATCACACGATTTCCATTTGTCTTCAGGCAATTGCACCTTCATTCTGCCGTACTACAGACATGCATGGGAGATTATTTGCATCTATCGGTTTATACAACCCTTACAGAAAAAAGCAAATGTTCTAAATGCATTGATTGGAGCAAGCCTTCTTTGAGGCTGTGTTACTGAAAATCGTGCAGCTTAGTACAGACCTTTTTTATTCATATTTGTTTAAGATTAATCTAAATAGGCCTTTTGTTTTGATCTAAGATCTGCTCTGCCCTTAGGCTTGTTTTACTCTGTTGAAAATAATGTACACTCTTCTCTATAGTCTCCTGAGAGGAACAGACACAGATCACTAGTCACTGGCTCCGTCTCCTACCATCATCCTCTCGCCATTTGTGTTCATGTTGTATGTAGCAACCACAACTACATACTATAGAGAATTCTTTTTTAATGCGGCACCCAGATATGTGCAGGTTTATAGTGACAGAGTTCATCTTTCTTTTGTTTCAAGGTGCTTGTACCAAAAACAGGAAGCATGCCATGCAAATCAAATGTGACACACCTACAGCAAAATCAACAGCATTTCTTTTTTTGGGAGCAGGTCATATTTTAACCTGATCTAAAAGTAATCATTTTGAAATTCCTTTAATCTGAACCGGACTGAGTACATGGGACATGTGTATTGTAAATCAAAGAACAGTAATGTGATAAGGCTGGAAAGTTTGAACTGGCCTTCTGATCATCTATTGTGGACAATAGTGGGATAAACTGCAACCCTGGGTTTCTGAGTCTGAGACAGCGAGGTTTTGGTCGACCAGTTCCTTCCAAGTATCTCCCGATGGACTTGTTGATGGACAAGTTTGGCTTGTTTGTGAGATTGTAGTGTCAGTTTCATTTGGCTTTACAAGCTGGATGGATGGATCATTGGAACTGGCAGGAACGCTACTAGCACTGATTGATTCAGGATTTATTCTCAGTTGATTGCCTGGCCATTAGGGTGGTCATTAAAAATTGAAAGTCTAAGCTCCAACCCCCAGAATTCATTCTATTAGTCGAGAAAACTCTCCTGGTGAATTTCTTCCTCAATCTAACAACATTTACCCCTCCGTCATCAACCTTGAAGTTTCACCCTGAGGATCCCAGAGAGACGCTTTTTATCTGGGAATAAATAGTTTATAAGGATTAAAATGAAAATGAATAAAAACAATCTCGAAAACAAGTGCCCAAAATGTTAGCTTATAACACATAACAACAACAGTGTTTTATTCAGATTCAGATACTGTTTAATGCCATCATTGCAATGAATACAAATAGGAGCTAAGTGTGGCATTAGCTCAGTCAGTAGGGGCTCAGTCAGTAAGGTAAGGTACGTTTATTTATAGCACATTTCAGACGCAGAGGCGATTCAAAGTGCTTTACATGATCATTAACACATAATAGTAAGACAACAGAGAGGAACACAATAAATAAACATAATGGAATAACAGATTAATAAAAACAATGCATTAATGAGATACAAAATAGTTTAGAAACAACATTGTAAATACGGTAGGTGCTAAAACAAGTTCAAAGGCTTCTGGGTAAGCAGCTCTAAAAAGTAGTGTTTTTAGCCTCGACTTAAAAGAACTCAGTGTTGGTGAAGACCTCAGGTTTTCTGGAAATGTGTTCCATTTGTGGGGAGCATAAAAACTAAAAGCAGCTTCGGGGTGTTTGGTTCTGAGCCGGGGAACAATGAGTAAGACCGCCCCCGATGATCTCAGAGCTCTGGGGGGCTCGTAACGGGGCAGCATGTCAGACATATATTGGGGTCCCAAACCATTTAATGCTTTATAAGTTAGCAATATCATTTAAAAATCGATTCTGTAAGCTACTGATAGCCAGTGCAGAGATCTGAGTACTGGGGTGATGTGTTCTACTCTTTTTGTTTGGTCAGGACTCTGGCAGCGGCGTTCTGGATTAGTTGTAGTGTTTTAACCGATTTTTTACAAAGACCTGTAAATACACTATTACAGTAATCAAGCCTGCTAAAAACAAATGTGTGAACTAGTTTTTCAAGGTCTTGTTGAGACATTAATGTTCTAAGTCTGGCTATGTTTTTCAGGTGATAGTATGCTGATTTAGTAATTGTGTTATGGGATTTGAAATAGGGGACTGTGAGCCGTAGGGTCGCTGGTTCAAGTCCCCGAACAGACTTCAAATATGGAGTGTGGACTGTTACTTGGAGAGGTCCAAGTTCACCTCCTGGGTAGGGTTGTTCGATTATGGCAAAAATCATAATCACGATTATTAAAAACGATTATCCATTTACTTTGAAAATATCAATTTATTGAAGCATTTGAACAGCATGTTTTTAACAGTTGATTACCCTGAACTTTAAGTATAATACATTTTTGTTTTTTAATAATTACATTTTTTCTTTTTATTAAATAAAATAATAATCGTTTTATTTCGATTACGTTGTTTTCGTAATCGTTGCAAGCCAAAATTGTAATCGAGATTAATATACGATTAATTGTACAGCCCTGCTCCTGGGCCCTGCCGTGGTGCCCTTGAGCAAGGCACCGGATAACCCCCTACCCCCCCACTCCCATTGCTCCCCGGGCGCTGTACAATAGCTGCCCACTGCTCCTAATACTAGACTCCTGGGACTAGGATGGGTTACAAGCAAAGAACAAATGTCACTGTGTAAATAATCTCTCACAGTAGAGCTTCCTCGACTAATAGAATGCACATTGGGGGTTGTTTGTAGCATTTATTTAACCAGGTGAAAGCCCCTTGAGATCAAAAGATCTCTTTGTCAAGGGTGAAGCTGGTTGGAGCTTAGACTTTCCGACTTTCAATTGTTAAGGACCACCCTACTGACCATAGTATATACATTCCTGCTGTCTTGTTTCCAACTAAATTGGGTCCAAGGAAATTGAGTGTGTCCCCAAGAAAATGTGTGTTTATTGGCTAATTGTATTGATGACCTCATGTTTGCTGGCAAATTCACGAGCATTGAAAATGTGTCTCAAAATAAAACACAAATAATCTGAATACTTAACTTTGCAGCAAGGGCATTTTGTCTCGTTGCCCTTCCTGGCTCAACTTGGACAGAGAGAGTGACTTTGTCTCCATCATAATGAGTTTTAATTTTGGCTCATAGACCTGTGTTATATTTGTTTGTCCCTACGTCATCTCCTGTCATCACAAATACTCTGAGCAGTGTCTCAGTTCAACATTATCTCAGCACCTGGCGGCTTGAAGTCCCGATGCCTGCACTCCAATCCTCTCAGGTGTCACTGTGAAAGACATAGACTGATTTACATACAGCCCAATATAATCCTAAGTGCTCCTGACCAATAACACCATTGCTAAATAACTTACAAATAACAACGCCTCCAAGTGTTTCCCTTTTAGTGTAAAGCACTAGAAGGGTAACAATGTTTCACAAGATGAATACACTTCCTGAGATGTCTTGAGAAACCAAAAAGTACATTTCCCCATTAATCCACAAAGGAAATATTCATTTATTTGAAACCGAACAACAAGACATTACTTTCCTTCTTTGCCATTTATACAGATTTTCGAGTGTTGGAATTATTTGAACTCTCCATAGAGTCACACCCAGTATTTAGTAATGGTGAATCACACCAAATTAAATGAAACTATTGAGTAAGTGGTCCCTTGAATTTAAATAACATTTAAAAATAAAAAAACGTTTTAGCTAAGCCTTTATCAATAGGGTTTTACCGATATTGTTTGTAGATGGACGGCCGCTTGATACAGGTTCATTTGTCAAAAAGCAGCTGATTACACTACATTCGGTAGTCTGGTCATGGTAGAAAATCTACTGAAAAGCTTATTTTTACACAAAGAAGGCTGCTCACTGTTAACTTGCTCAGAAAACCTGGCACTTACTAGCCTTTCCAATGAAAAATTGGAATTTATGACTTCTCTGTGATTTTCACACTATGCAAAGTAATCCAGTGGGCCGGATTGGACTCCTGGGTGGGGTCAGTTCTGGCACACTGACAGTATTTATGAATCCCCTGCTCTAGATATATCTTCTACAGTTTCTTTGTGTTCTTCACGGTTTCATAGCTCTTAGTGCGAGTCTTCTATAACCGGAGGCTGTGAATGACCTCCTAAATCACTCGAGAGAACCCAAGGCGCTGAATAGAAAATGGGCTCCAGTGAGTGGTGGTTCACTGAAGGCTTGAGTGTGATGCAACAAGGAGGACTAGTACAGAGATCCATCAGAGATCCTTCAGTCAGTCTCAAGTGTGTACATAACACTCATAATCACAACCTATGCATGGACAACAGCTGCATTTGGTCTTCCTCTTGTTGCTTAGCAGCAGTGCATCTGAATCACTGGATTCATGATGCTATCCATCTCTTCTGGGACAGAAGTAGCCACGTGTCTCTAGACCTGAAACTAGCAACCGCAGCCGCCATAGTAACGTGCAGATCTGACTCTGCATCGTCCCAGAGGGTTACAGACATTTTGGACCTGACACGGTTCACCACCTCATCATTAGAGCGGGAACAATGTGCAGCCACTTTTTCAGCAATCTTACAAAGTAAAGAGTGGGTTCTGAAGCACTTTGTGCGGTGTATGGACATGAACATATACCCAGTAACCCACCCACACGCAGGCTGTCATCTCTGGCAGATAGATAGCCTTTGTGTCCAGGGATGGTACAGCAGGGCACATCTGTCCTTGCTGTGTACCAGAGCAGGGCTCATTTTAAGCTCCATGTACACCAATACAAGCTCAATAGTAGCTGCTTTGGTTGTCTTGGTTGGTTTATTAACTGCTAGAATCTTAACATCTTGAAAAGTTCTAAGGATGCCTGTCTTAATCTGCATTTAAAAAAATAAACCTAGGCTGAAATCAGAGATGTGAAGTGTTGGTACAATGTGCAGCGTTACTGCAGACAGAGAGTTGTTGAAAATACTACAAAAGCAGTTTTATTCCCTCGCCTTACTTTATAGTTCACTCAGGGTTTTGTTTTATACACACCAGACTCTACTCTATATTCTTATGGTGAGCTTGGCTTTTTAATCTTGGAAGCTTCAAATGATTAAAGAGGAAACCTTCCAATATGTTGTTTTTGTGATGCGTATCAAATATCAAAAGGTGGCTTTTGGATGACAAGTCTTGGATGCCTGCCAGCAGCTGTTGACTCCTGACTACCACAGAGGTTAGTCATCATGTCATGATGCGTCCGCCCGCTGTTGTCTGGTAGAGACGTTTTGGAATGTCCGACTTCATTTTGTTTCCTCCTCCCTCCTCCTTCCCTCCCTGTGTGGGATGTGCCTTTGGACTTCCCGTCTCTTTCCCTCCCTGCTGCCACTCTCTCTCTAGGGGTTAAACCTGCGCTTCGCCTCAATTGCAGACCAGTTTGAAGCAGTTTTCTGGGAAGTGCTTTTTGTCTCATGGAATTTTGGGATAAGGTCATGTGATGCTTTGGCTACGTCATGTTGGACTAGGAAGACCTTGAGTCAGCCTTCTCAAACAAATACATTATGGTGTATGTGCACTTGCTTTCAGCTCAGATTAATAATAAGGCTGTCGCAACAGATCTCTTTGGGATATTCATGTGCTCATCCTTGTGCACAATGTTTATAAGCATTACATTTTGAACTATAAGAAAATGTTTATTCAAGACTGTGTTGGGGCTTGTTCTCCAATGAGTGCATGTCCTACATTGTGTGACTGTTGTTTGGTGCTACTTTTCTGCTGTGTAATAGGTTTCCCCCAGAAATGTAAGTGGCTCTCTATCCCCTGCTGTTACTGAACTGAGTGCGATTTGGGTCAGGCACTGGCAGTAAGAGGCGATGCCTATACATTTCAGGATTGTCACTCAGAATATCAGTTACATCAAACATGGCCACGGTTCATGTACATGACTAAACATAAAAGTGTATTTTTTATGGAGGATTTGTTCCACCATAAACTGGGGTTATGGCAGGTGGTTTGGTTGGTTAGGTTTAGTGGATAGAAACCAGATAAACACATTGTTGTTGACATCTTTATTTTATTTGTACTGGTGGCACTGCTTCTACTTCATTACATTACATTTCACTTGTTTCCTTTATCATATTACTAGACATTGGTTTTGACATGCATCCTGCGTTACACAATAACGGCTGAAAAGATGCAGTAAACTATCATTGTGTCTCAGGTTTGCTATTCTTTCCCCTGCTAATCCTACATTATAAAAACAAATGTGGTTAAATCATCGAAATAAAGCAAGAAAGACCTTGCTGTCGAAAAATGTTTAATCCAATGAACATCAATGATTATTTACCATCCAGGGGACGCATCATGGTAACAAAACAAACACATCTGTACTTTGCACATATCTCGCGCAAGACAAAATCTGATCATGAATGAATGAATTAGGCTGGGTTATCCTACATCTTAATCTTTATATAGATATCAACTGTCCAAACCTGCACCCTGTTTTCTAGGTTGAATCCTACATAGCCGCAAGATTGTCTATTCACCTTGTTTTCTGTTTTGCAAATGTGTTTTCTCTGTGTGTAACTGTATCCATGTCTCTTCCTTTTCCCCAGGGTGAGAGCAGCCATGTCAGAGGAGGCAGTGCGTCTGACGCGCAGCCAAAAGCGGGCTCTGGAGAAGGACCCTGACGCTCCAGAGGAGCCCCTGGAGGACATGGAGTTAGACAGTAAACGGGTAAAGCTGGAGAAAGGTGATGCAGCTGAAGCTCCCCTGGCCCTGGTCGGATCTGAAGCTGAGGGAAACAACAAGTTGACTGAGCCGGATGCTAAAGTAGCAACCAGCATCCTAAAGGCTGGGGAAGTGAAGGCCACTATAAAGGTGGAGGTGCCGACTGGAGACATGCCCGTTGATATGAGCACATCTAAAAGGTGAGAAGAGGAAAATATCAAGAGTTAAATCAGTTTTTGAACTCTGGGAGTAATAGAAGCATTGCTTCACAGTGCATGGGGACTGAGAGCTTGTTGGTCATAAGAAAGATAATTATTATTCAGTTTACATTATGCTGTCAGAGTCATTAGTTTGTGGCCAACCCTGAAAGGAATGCTGTAAACACTTTACCTTAAACAGTACTTCTATTCCTGTACACTTGGCCTCAGTACTGCATAGTCAGAACACTTTGTCCACAATAAAGCCTTTGTCAGTATTTGAAGCTGGCCAACATAGAGCATAATCTCCTTACCAACCAGTTCATATCTGTGTGGACATAAGACCCAAAGAATAGTTTGCTGCTGTACATTTGATTTGTTATGCTTCACTGATGTTGGATCATGGTATGGGTTAAATGAACAGGATGTGTTGTGGACTTCACACAGCCTTACAGCCGAGGACAAATACTTTCCTGCATTTTTGCGTAAAAGTTTGTTTAAAAGCTGCTCCAGGATTATTTATGTTCTATAGGCCTTGATTTCACGCCTGCATGCAGTGCATAGTTGTGAGTGGAGATGAGTCTGTTGGCGTTTCGGGTTTCTCTAACTTTGCAGCAGCAAGTGGTCTGACAGAAGCCGTACAGGAAGTCGCTGTGTGGTTGTCGGCAGCCTGGCCCCATTTTGAAAAGTTTGAGGCTCCTGAGGCCCGGGCTCCATTTTCTCCCACAGCAGCACCTGAACTCTGCCTCACACTTCACACAAAATGAAGGCTACGTGTCACAAACTGGTTCCAACTGGCCGTTGCCATGGTTTCAACAGTGGAAGGAGCCGTTGGAGGAAGGAGGGGCCAGGGGGGGTGGTGGGTGTGTCACATGACCACACAGAGAAATGCCTGATGTCATGTGACGTGTTTGGTAGAGCAATGCATACACACACTGATGGGATGGCAGTTAAAATGAACAGAGAGGTGATTTAGCTCAGTGTGTCGGCCCTGTTTGTGGAGTCACCTTTGACCCCTGATTAACCCTCAGCATGTTTGTGTGCTTACTCGCTGCGGGATGATTACTTTATTATTTGCGGAAGACTTAGTTTGTGTGGACCAACTTTGTAAACCAATCAATAAAATATAAGTCAAACCAAATTGGATACATCTCTGAAAGTGACACTCTTACTGAACACAACATGAATGGGTTCATGTTTAAAAAGAGTCACGGGAGAGAAGCATTGCTGCTTTACTAAGTCGCCTGCATGCTATGTTTGTATAAATGCCATCCAAATGTCAGTAATTCACATCATTTTTCAGGCCTGTTGCTTATTTATAGCCCAGCAATTAACATTAAGCTTACGTGGCTTAAAATGGCTCTTAGTCTTCTTTGAGAATTCCACTCCTCTTAATAATGACTGTATCAGCAATCCTATAGTGGGGTCAGTGGGAAGCCATGATCAGGGAGGCCGAGACGTGCAGAAATAATGGACCTTACATAACCAACTACTTCATTGTGATGCTTGTGTAAGCTGTTCCCATACAGTAGTAGCAACCAGAGGCAAAATCAGGCAAGGCACGCTTAGGTTTATGTTAACATTATAAAGCTCTTCAATCCTCTGTAATGCTACTTATAATAATTTGCCATATCGTTTGTAAGGAATGTAAATAAGGCCTCAGAGCGAAACTGATGCTTGTTCATGTTTTCACCGTGGATTAGGAGGGTAGTCTCTCTTGAAGTGCTGTGGTGTTTGCAAAATGCACTTTCCAGGAAGTAAGTATCAACAGGGAGACATTTAGTTTTTAACAGCTGGACAAAGTAGTGTAATGCAGTACATGTTTATGGTTTGTGTTGTTTCTACTAAAACTATAAGTATTTCAGCTGACTAAGCTTTCACAATATGCTCTTTGTCATATAGTTGACCTTGTTGAACTGAGCATAGGATGTGTGTTGAGGGGAGCTGTTAGACAGCTGTTGTGTTGGTAGCAGAGAAGCGTGTCTGAAGATAGCAGCATGCTAAAAAAAAAAAAAAAGTGTGAAGAACTG
The DNA here is from genome assembly GCF_000735185.1 of Notothenia coriiceps. NCBI lineage: Eukaryota > Metazoa > Chordata > Actinopteri > Perciformes > Nototheniidae > Notothenia > Notothenia coriiceps. Next base: position 205,183 of record NW_011350554.1, read on the forward strand.
AGTCGGTGAGTTTGAGTATAAAAGATGAACAAGTGAGTAAGGATGGGGGAGGGGTGTGTGAAGTAGTGACTGAGTGAGTGAGAGAGTGTACACAATAGGTTGGCTCCTGGCCATGTATTCCCCTCCCCCTCACTGTCACCCTCTCCTGCGTCTCCAGCGGACCTCCGCTCTGCTCAGCTTGTGACTCTAGTGTCGGCAGCTGGGAGCGAGGGCAGAGCCGAGGCCCAGGCTGTGCTGCTCCGGCTAGGCCACAGGCCTCACCACGGAGGCAAGGGAGGGGTGAGGCCCTGTCTGAGTGGTAAACCGGGCCTAAGCTTGAAGCCCTGGAGGCTCTCGCTCGACAGCGTCTGAGCAATTATATAACTTCTTTGCATGTTTGCATAACATCACATTAGGACCCAAGCCATTATCCCTCATATATTGACATGTCACACTCCCTACCTTACCTCAGCCTCCACTTCTATTTTCTCATGCACAGCCCACAGGACCTGATAGGACTCACACTGTGATGGAGGCAGATCTATTCTTTCGCCATGGTCCACTCGCTGTAAAATTACAGCCACCCTTTACTTCTAATCTCCACCCCTTTCCTGATTGATGCATATGTAGCTCGTCACCACTAGTCGCCTTTGTTCTCCTTAGTCCTCAGGAAAAGCCCATTAACATGTCATCGAAGGCTTTAAGCCTTTTCCACCTATACAAAAACTAAAAAGCAGTTAATTTGCCCTCTCTTTACATGTTTTTGTGACTGGCTGTGCTGTCAGGAGATAGGAGGAGGTCTGCTCGTTGATGTTACCTATCGCTAGAGATAATGGGTTGTTGCGATCTTCCCCTGCCGCCATTACTCCATTATTGATCTCTTGGTTCTTGTCTTCTTGTGTGTCCCAGTGCACATTTGCACTTCAACAGGGACGATGAAATCATAATTATATACTGCCATCTACTGGATGTAAGATAAAACTACAAGTTAGTGGATAGTAACGAAAGTGTTCTGGACTGAATCGGGACACAGTGTTAAGTATTAACCAAATGATTGAATACCTTCTCAATATAATTGTTTTCTGTCTCTTTTCATGTTCTACCCTCAGTGACATTAAGAATGAGCGGCAGCCACCATCGCCCGATGATGTGATCGTGTTGTCAGACAACGAGCCATCCAGTCCTGTCATGAATGGCCACTGCTTACCTGACACAGATAAACTTATGGTGAGAAATACAACATTTACATTTAGCTTCTGGTTTTATTTCATCTACTGGCTTTTAACGTTTTCATTCTTACTGATAGCTGTTGAAAAGACCACTTTACATTCCCTGCTGACAGCTTCAAATTGTCTCCTTTCCTATCTCACATGGCGTCAACAGAAGAGTTCTCCTGAGGAGAGGGAGCGCATCATCAAACAGCTGAAGGAGGAACTCAGACTCCAAGAGGCCAAGCTGGTGCTGCTAAAGAAACTACGACAGAGCCAGATTCAGAAGGAGAGCAACGTGCAAAAGGTAAACAGAACGTAGATGTAAGAGAGATGATAGTCACTGGAGCTCATGGATCCATCAGTGTTGTCTTTTCAGGTTTCATGAACACACAACTGCCATAAACAGAACAAGGCTTTCTTGTTGTTTTACAATTCACATCATTAATGACTTGTAACATCCCTGCTTATTCTTTCCTTCAAGTACATACAACTCTAGAGACTAATAATGTGCCTTGATATTTTCAGTCTTCGGGCTCTGTAGCCACTCCTCCTCCTCTGGTGAGAGGTAGCCTCATATCAAGCAAAGGACCCCTCCAGGTACTTACCACATCTCCTGATTCGACTTGTATTGTAAAGCCTGTATACATGTATGATACATTCTACCTCATACAAAGTGAAATACTGAGCATCATGGTATATTTGCATTGTTGTGTTTACAGGCGATAGGTCGAAGCTCAGGCACAGTGATCCCTCCTCCTTTGGTGCGGGGTGGGCAACACATGCCGTCCAAACACAACTCTCAGATTTCCATGCCACCCCTGGTCAGAGGGGCCCAGGTTAGTGTGAGGGGGTTTTAAACCGTGCATTTGTTTGAAAGTTACAAATAAAGTTTCATTTGATTTGAAGTCTTTGCGAATGTCTTCCTTTGTCTCTGCCTTACTTGACCTTCATGATGTTTCCTTCTGTGTGCTGCGCTCAGCATCTTGCGGTTACTCCCCAGCAGATAGCCAGTCTACGCCAGCAGCAGCATCAGCACAGCGGCTCAGGCCCCCCCCCACTCCTGCTGGCTCCCAGGGCTTCTGTGCCCAATGTCCAGATGCAGGGCCAGAGGATCATTCAGCAGGGTCTCATTCGGGTGGCTAATGTGGCCAACAGTAATATCATGGTCAACATCCCTCAGGTGAGGATTCAATACACAAGAAAATATTGCACACTAATCTTTTTATTGTAAGCAAAGGGAAAAGTTATATTTCATATCTCTCATATCTCATGCATACGATCAGCTATAGCAGTGACATGCCCTGTGTAGTTGCTAAAGTGTTTTCTGTTGTTTGTGTCCAGGCCTCTCCAACCAGCCTCAAAGGCTCTTCAGCCTCATCCAACTCTAACATCAATGACTCCCCAGCCAGTAGGCAGGCGGCCGCTAAGCTTGCTTTGCGTAAGCAGCTGGAGAAGACGCTGCTGGAGATCCCTCCACCTAAACCGCCCGCCCCCGAGTTCAACTTCCTGCCTTCAGCAGCCAATAATGAGTTTATCTACCTGTTGGGGCTGGAGGAGGTGGTGCAAAAACTTCTGGAGATGCACGGCAGGGGTGGGTAGATCTTTCTATTTAGATATTTTAGGCACATGTATTACAATGCTGGATTAAAGTAGTCTAAAGACGCTCTCTGTTTTCTCATAGGTAATATGGGCCCAGCTGCTGCCATTGCCAGCTCCATTCCCAAAGAGCCATACACCTGCGCCCAGTGTAAGACAGACTTTACCTCCCGCTGGAGGAAGGAGAAGGTTGGGACCATCCTCTGTGACCAATGCATGTCGTCCAATCAGAAGAAGGCCCTGAAGGCTGAGCACACCAGTCGGCTGAAGGCGGCCTTCGTTAAGGCTCTCCAACAGGAGCAGGAGATCGAGCAGCGCATCCTCCAGCAGGCGGCCTCCTCCGCCTCTGCCTCTAAAACCTCCTCTCCTTCACTCTCCAAGAGTGAGGTGCTGGTGTCGCAGCAGTACAAGCAGGTCCGGGCTGCCATGCAGCACAGATCTGTGGCTGGACACCACTCCATGAAGCAGGTCAGAATGGTCTTTAAATGTTTTGGTGATGAAAAAATACCTTTCCTACACAATTTCAGCATGATCAATAAATCCTCTACCAACACACAGCACATCTCCCTCTTTCTCTCCACACAGGGTCACATGTCACACGGCATCCAGTCGATGAGCTCTCGTGGGATGGCCCACGCTTTCACTTCCTCCTCTCAGCTGCAGAGTGCCATGGCGGCAGCAGCGCTGGGCAGCAGGGCGGGAAAGCACGCTGCCGCACGCCCGATGCAGCACGGGGGTAAGGTCAGCGCCGGGAGCAGTAACCAGGCCAACGTGGCTAATTGGAGGAAGCAGACTGGGGGCAACACAGGTAACTAAACATGAGACAAGGTTACACAGTTCTTCACCAGTTCTCACTTTCTGCTCCTTTTTTTGAGTAATTTCTCCATGGCAGTGCCACAGTTGCTTTTTCTCTTCTCATTTTTTCATTTTAGTAATACTGAGTAGCTCTTATCGTTTTTTTTATCCTCAAACGCAACTTGGCAAGTAATCACCTGTGAAAAATATGTCAAACATTTCTCTCATCTTGCTCAAAGCAAACTTTTTTCTTTAAAGGTCCCATGTCATGCTTTTCTGTTTCTTACCCGTCCCCTTGTGTGTTATGTAGCTTTTTCTGCATGTAAACGGTCTGCAGGGTCACAGACCCTCAAAGTACACCCTGTAGGGAGTAAAACTCTAACACAGAGAAGACCTGTCTATGCTGCCCCAGAACGCCTCGTTGGGGATTTCTCTTTTTCCATTGTTTACTTCTTGGGTATAGTGACGTATTTCGGGTATAGTGACGTAACTATAGAGCCGTTACGTTACGTCTGCGGAGCCGTTACGTTTGGACCAATCCGCGGACTTCCTCACACACACCACTCGGCGGGACGTTGCGAGGCTCGCTGCTGCGAGGAGCGGGACACTGAGCTGGCTCACTGATGTGGGGTCGGTGAGACACAGCGGAACTCAGCCTTGGCACACACACAAACTCCCAGCCAGGCTGCGGGTGTGTGTGTGTTTTGGACTTGGTTTTGCTGTCTCGCAGACGGCCACTGGGCTCACAGGGAGGGGGGGCGGGGGGGGCAGGAGCTCCGACAAGCCGTTTAGGACAGAGAGTGAATACACATAGATGCTGTATGAGAAACCAATGTGAGTTTGGAAAATTGCACAAAATAAATGTCTTTTAGTATACCTTATCAGTAGAAATGGCCATGACATGGGACCTTTAACTTTTTCCCCAACATGAGTCAAAATACTGTTATGTTTGATTATACACAAATGTTAAACAGCTCTTTTTTCATTACACTGACCCTGCTATTTTCCTCCCGACAGGTGTGACTATGGCCTATGTGAACCCCAGCCTGTCTGCCCATAAGACCACCTCTGCTGTTGAGCGTCAGCGAGAGTACCTGCTGGACATGATTCCCTCCCGCTCTATCTCCCAAGCAGCCAACACATGGAAATAATGCAATCTTCCTCCCTACTGACATCATAACTATTCCCTCTCTTAATATCAATAACAGCCATTCTCATGATCATTCTAATCCTTTCTATGGACTCTGCTTCTGGCCAAATGGTGCAGGGAAGAATCAGCCTAGTTTCTTATTTTGGATAGAGGTGTTCCTTCAGCTCTTTCTCAGATCTTTCTGCAACCATCTTCCTTACCTGAACCCTTCACCCCAAACGGAGTTTCGATGCGACAGCGTGGACTGGATATGTCGAATTTAATTTGGGAACCTTTTTTTGAGGGTTGGGGTTTACATGGGCGTGTACCATTTTTCAAACTTCTCCAGCGATGTTGCCTCTCCCTCCTCGTATGTTGGTTGATCCTCTCTGTTGCACCAAGAGGAATAACACCCGAGCTCCCCTGCCTCTGGATTAGGCTGGGGCAAATTAATAATCGCTCGTACATACGTTCAAATCTTCGCCTTACGTCTTCCCCCTCTCCAGTCTGAGCCGTCGGACTCAGGCCCATGTGGTGGCCGAACTGAACTTTACTGAAGACCTCGCCGCAGGGATTGTGGTTGAGCTTCGAGGACCATCCACAATAATAACTGCTTCAGCTTTGCAAAAAAAGAAAAGACTAAAAAATATCTTTATCTACACACAGACTTCCTCTTCTCTCAAACCCACAGCGTGTATCGTAGAGAAGTTGACGTGTGTTTTTGTATGGCTGAATGTTAGGATTTTGTCTTTTCATCTGTAAGTCATATACTGTGTTTGGAATATTGTGCTCACTGATACTTTGGAAGTGGCCTCTTGTTGAGGTAAGAATTTACAGGCTAATGTTACTGTTGAGGTGGTTTTACATCTGCTGGGTTCCATGTTGTGACCTACTTTTAAATACTTAGTTTTTTCTTAAGAGGAAGAATAAAGATTAGGGTTTCACTTACTCATGTAAAGACACGGAGCATATGTTTGGAGGACTATTCGTATTGAATATTGTCAAAAAAGAAAAAAAACTTCCAAAGAACTAGTGGAGCCCAAATGGAATCCCTTCTGCTAGAAGGAGTCTAGTTTATTTGAACCCTCTCTGGATATAAACGTGAATTCATGCTAGACTGAGGGGGTGTAAGTAATGTCATGTTTCTGACATTGTTTTGCTTTTAGATATAGGTTGTGGTGCATTATTTTTTTTCTTCTATAGACAAACTGTCTCTGGGTTTATTTATAGGGTCATGTCAGTAAAGATATATGCTTATGCCCTACGTTTGAATGGATCTCCACCTAAAATGATTTGTTTTCTCTTGTGTGTCCAGTGGCTCCCACTCACCCTACGATTGGTCTTCGAGAAGCTGGACAGCTTTCAGAATGTAGTTATGCAAAAACCCCTATAGCAACAAATGACATGAACTTCTTAGTCTTTAACATTAAGGTGTGTATGGTTTATGTCGGGTCCTTGAATTGAGCTCACTATGCCTTTCACATGATCTAGTGCATTTTATCAGGTTGCAGCAGCACAGGATAAGCTAGAGGAGAACATTATACATGACTACATTCAACAGGGGAATTCCAATTGCTCGTGGAGTTATTTTAAAAACTGTCTTTAATTTCACTCACTGGGATGGCCCACTCAGACATTTCTGTGGACAATTTGAAAGTGTCAATACATTCAAGACTTGACATATTCATGTGTTGAATTTAAGAAGGTTAAAATGATTGTGCATATTTAAAATAATCTGGATGTTTTGCTAGCAATATGTTTAAAAAAACAACTCAAACCCAACTGACAATAGAGGTGGACCATCCCTGCAGTTATTTTCTCAATATCAATGTTCCGTCTTCGTTTTAATTTTCACATGGAAACAATGGGGATGATGATTTAAATGTCAATGTAATTACACACCTGGAGTCTTGCTGCCCTGTTGCCTCACTTTTTCATAATTTAACCATGATGCGATCATCTAATGCGACATTGTCAGGATGTGTGTCTCTGATTATCAGGATCCATACCTAAAGATGGTGCACTGCGCTCGGTAACTGGGTAAAAGTTTATCCCTCTGCACCGGGCTATCATCGCTGTAGGTTTTGGGTATCATTTAGGATGGGGCAACAACAACAGTATGTACATTGCTGATAGAAATACAAGCAAATGAAGTTTAACTTAAATCGCTTAAGATTTTGTATTTCTGTCCCAGAGTAGCATCGGGGATCTTCCTGGTAGTCTGTACATTCCCGACAGGCACAAGGTAGCAGCCCGCGTCTTGTGGATGCAAAAATAAGCAATCTGGAACGAGCCGGTCATTTTGTGCCCTCCTGAGTGTAACCCTGTGCTGTCCTGACTACTGCCTGCTGCTGTTTGACAACAAATTCACCATTCCGTTTGTTTGGGGTCAGAACTCTGCGAAATGCAGTGCGGCCCAAATGGAAAAGAAAACAATGTATGAGAAGTATTTGTTTGTTTTTTGGATTTTTTCTGCTCTATCAAATAATAATAAAACTAATTTTAACCCCTCTTTCATGGTTGGGTTGCCTGTTCATTCACAATGTTTGAGCACAACAATAGTTGATCGCCAGAAAATTAAACGGTAACTATTTTGAAATACGATTTATGTTTCTTTTAAGTTATTGAGAAATGTCATTTTGCATTCCCAGGCAAACGCATGATAATAGGATAATAATCGTGAGTTTCTTCCTGGATGTATTGAGACTTTCACAGTGATAGTAATGATTGCATGGCATTTGTAGTTTTCATTACACTCATCTTTTTTTAATTTGGTTGAATCTTCCTGCTGCACACAAGCATCTGCACGAGGCAGTGTACATAGAAAGTGCTTTCATTTCTAGCAGTTACATCACCAGTGTGTGGAGCAAAAAAGGAGAGCATCTACAAACAACAACTTTACGCACCTACTGATCCACTGTTGTTCTGACAGCTATGTGAGTGAGTAGCAAGCTCTCAAAAACATTGTGCATTTTTCATGTTTTCCCCAAAAGGGCTTTAATGAAGGAACACAAATCTTCATCAAAACATCAGCAGGTTTGGGATTCAAAACACTGAGCCTTTAACATGTGTTAAATTCTATGTTTACAAGTGTATATTAAAGGGGCCCTATAATGCTCATTTCCAAGATCATATTTGTATTTTGTGCCTCTACTGTGACATTTGTACATGCTTTAATCTCCAAAAAGCTCTTTATTTTTCTCATACTGTAAGAAATGTGTAAACGGGTAAACGGGATGTGTAAACGGGAGGGGGGGGTTTGCTAGGGAATTTTCCGACCGGCCCACTTCGGTACCGGCCCATTGGGATTCGCCCCGAACGTCCCGATGGGCAGTCCGCCACTGCACTACAGGAAAGGGAAAACCTCCAAAATCCTAATGGGCCTCTTTAATCTCATATTATGTTATTTTTAGGCATATATTATGGCTATCAAGATATATAAAAAACATCTAAGATGTGTTTTGCTCAAAACACCTAACAGATCATGCATTTGATTTTACACATCCCTCATATCCCTCTATTTCAGGCCTGTTTGGCTGATTCTCTGTTGGCCCCGCCCCCTTTTGAGCACCAGGCACATGTGAGTTCTGCGACAAGAAGGCTGTCAGCTCTGCTCAGATGCAGCTAAATGCTCCTGTGATTAAACGCCATATCATGTTCCAAACCACTTCAAGGATTATTTCTGAAACAGTATGGAGCTCAAATGCTTATTCTTTTGCGGGTTTACTACATACTGTTTCAGAAATAATCCTTGAAGTGGTTTGGAACATGATATGGCGTTTAATCACAGGAGNTCACCTCCTCGTGTCTCTCGCTCGCATCTTACGGAGGCGGAGCTAAGATGCAAGGAAGGGACGCGAGTGAGGGAAAGGAGGAGTCGGGGAGGGGTATTGGGATGAGGCTCTTGTGTCTCTCCATGCTTCCCTGGTGGGAGGGACTAGTCACAGGGAAACGACGCAAGTGAGGGACGCAAGGAATCCATTTAACCGAAGTGAGAAGGACCCTATACCTGCTGCAGAGCCACTATTTCAAGTATGCTACGTCATCGAGTGCACGGTGCCGAATGCTGGGCATTTAACATTCATTTAAACAGTCCTTCGGCGGAACTCGATTACGTAGAATACTTGAAATAGTGGCACTTGACATTAAGAAACGNTCCCAATACCCCTCCCCGACTCCTCCTTTCCCTCACTCGCGTCCCTTCCTTGCATCTTAGCTCCACCTCCGTAAGATACGAGCGAAAGAGACGAGAGAGGTTTCTCAATACTCAAATTTCCCCTCCTCGACTCCTCGGTCCTCCGGTAGTGACCCGGAAATGAATTTCAGCGTGCCATTTTGAAGGACATCTAATTTCTCTAAATGTACTTCGAGGGGTGGATATATCCAGTCTCTGATTGTGTTACGTTATTATGAGAGTGCTCTCATACTTGTTTGATTCTGAAATTGTATATATTTATATAAATATATGTGTGTGTGTATATGTCTGCATCTGTAGCCTGTTATTGTCTCATTATACCGCACTGTCAATGAATTAAAAGTAAATATAAGTCGTCATGAACACATCTGTCCATCAGAGTGCTGCTGTGCCTCCTGTCATCATTAATGGACGTCTCTTTAAAATGACAGCTCAGAGGAGAGGAGTTCTCATTTCTTTAACCGCCTGCTGCTTCCACTCCTCTCTCCTCGGTTACCCTCCTCAGTCCTCCGCTCGCATCTCATGCGGGCGGCACCAAGTCTCGAGTCGAGGAGGGGAAATTAGAGTATTGAGAAACTCTCTCTAGGGCTCTGATCGGGATTAACTGAATAACCCTTTAGAACTGGCCCATTTGTTGTTAAATATTTATTTAAATGAATGGATCTTTCTCTTGTTAGT
>NW_011350554.1:215890-226982 GCF_000735185.1 Notothenia coriiceps
ACGATAATCTGGTCGGCTATTTAATAAACTGTCCACACGGAAAGTCTCGACCGTGTTATTTTCCTGTGAGACTTTGCACGTCAAAACGAAATAAGCCCCCCCAACCCCCCCCAGCTTTTGGGATCCCAATTTGGATTGGTTATTGGAGTATGTATAGTGGGTACCTCGGTACAAACCTACGACCTAGCCGCATATGCTGCGCACAAGGTCAAGAGACGGTTAATATGGTTGAAGCGTGTCGTAGACTTCTCCTTACCTGGATTGTAAGGTTTCCGGTGTGTTGAGTTTGGGTTTGGACTTAGAATACGCTCCTCTTACCCACGGTTACAAATTCCCCAATACCATTCCAGGTCAAGAATGTCCCACTATTACTTTATAGGCATCTAATAAAAATTCATGCAACAAGTCAAATCCACCTGTGAGGTGGGATGGATTATCTCAGCAAAGGAGAAGTGCTCACTATCACAGATTTTTTCAGATTTGTGAACAATATTTGAGAGAAATGGTTATTTTGTGTATATAGAATTTTTTTAGATCTTTGAGTTCATCTCATGAAAAATGGGAGCAAAAACAAAAGTGTTGCATTTATATTTTTGTTCAGTGTATTTTCTTCACTCCGCTGGGAAACTGTTCTCATTTCAAGAAGCATCAGATCACTGCATGCACCGCATCGTCCAATCAGTGAGCGATACACAGTAAGGGGGCGGGGCGAGTGTCTGAGGATTTAATCGAAGGATGGTCTGGTGGTTCCTCGATTATAGCTCCTCCATTATCGCTCCTCGCTCCTCGGGCAAAAATAAGGCCATTGGGACGCTACTCAAGATGGCACGGTGTACATGTATAAGTGCTCACAGTTTCCGGTGAGACCAAGACCGAGACCGAGGAGCGAGGAAATGAAAAATAAGAGAAGTGAGAAAGGGCCATATACTCGACATTGAGAAACGGCCGTCTCCAGTACAGGTCAGCACTGAGTGTTAGTGATGCCTGCTAATGTAAACAAAGACCATATTACGTCCAAAACATGTTGCGCATTGTTTCTGATAGCAATGTTTCTGATAGGGCCGGGGGTCCACATTTCCGATATTACGTCATATGACACGCAAATCTGGATCAGCTCCGCTGTACCGCCGTTTTTAGAGATGTGGGTGCGGAGGAAAAGAGAGAGGGTTTTGTTTTCTGACACTTTGTGAATTCCCTGGCACACCAGGGACACGTATAAAATACATCAAAACGTGCATTTTGCATGATAGGACACCTTTAAAATAATACTCCCCTTTACTCAACCATATGCACATTTCCAAAAATAATAATCTGTGATTTAGTATGCATTGATTTGCTTTTCGGAGAGATCTCCTAACAGGATGTATGAACAGGGGAAACAATTACAGAAACTGTTAATATTTCAAATGGGAACCTAAGTAAGGCAAGGGAATATATTGTAGATATAGTGGATTTAACATTTATGTCAAGCCTGGATTTCATTATAAAGTTGAATATAGAAACAAAATTCTGTATATTGCTTTTATCTGTCAAAATGTTTAACATGTTCTGCAGCCCTTTTTTGGCTCTCGATTTAAACTGCAATAACAATGTATTACCCCTAGATGGCCAAGTACTCCAACTTTTCATTCAGCCTTTTGTCTTCAATTGTCCTAACATGAATCTAATCTTCCTAAGAGCTACATTTGTGTAATGTGGCATGAAAACAAAGACTTGCACGCTTAACTGTTATACAAGACCACAGACTTAACTCTGTCAGTTGAGCTGTAAGGAAAGGCCGTTAAGTCTGGAGGGAGGGAGAGAAAAGGAGAAGAAAGTGAGCCATTGTTTTTCACAGCGACCCACTTATGAGCTTCATTCCTTGGAAGCCACAGTTGTCCCCGTGATACTACTGTACAAATCCTTCCATTTGCATGTTTGTTGTACTGTGCATTTACTTTTTAATGATATTATTTATCTCCTTCCATGTTTTCATCAGCTGCCATAAATCCATTTGATCCATCTGCATGTTTCAAAGTCCTTTTCAGGTAATTGTTATTCTGTTTATCACCCATCATTTGTGCTGTAGCAACAAAGTGCTTCTGTGTACCCACTCACATTCTTTAGTGTTACCATCTCAGTTTTACTATTGGACCTCGTTTAGCTCCCAACACCATATGAAAGGTGTTTCCCCACTATGATGCGTGCTCGAGATTCTGCATCAAGGGATCATTTTTGCACTGAGGAGTAAATGTGTGTGTGTGTTTGTGTGAATTTGAGGGATGGGAGGGGGGTAGGTTGCACTCTGGATGACTGAACAGCTATGATCGAGGCAGCCTGAGCCAATCAGCCGGCGAGCACCGTGCCTTCTGATTCTTAATTGGCTCCCAGTGAGCACAGCTGATACACAGAGAGCCAGCTGGTTTTATTAGAGAATGAGCCGGGGCCAGAGTGAGGAAAGCAAGAGAAGAGAGGCAGATATATAGAGGCAATATTCAGAGTGCGAGTATCAGCCAGTAATTACCTTCCAGCTTCTGAGCCAATCACAGAGAGATACAGAGCGAGGAAGCCTATTTACATTCTCAGTCTATTCCCCGGGCTGAGAGGGAGACAGTGTGCTGATTGATTTAGAGTCAGAGAGAAGGGACCGGCATAGCTCATCCTTTCTCATATTTGCAGAGTCGTGCTGGGAGAAATCAGATGGACAAGATGAACCAAAGCTCAGCTGAGGCAGGGTCTGGAACCATAGCACTGCGTTACCTCAGGTAGGCACCTGTTATTTTCTCTCATGATGTTTTGCTCTTTTTCTTTGTTATTTCTCTGTCTGCTCTTCAATTCTGTTTATTTCACACTCACACCAATTCACAGGATGGCTCTTAAATCAATGCACAGTGTGTGAAAACAATTCCAGATGGAGAGTGGCGTGCAGAATTACACAGGAGAAACATTTAGATCCCCTTGTGAGACCCAGGAGAAAAGTCTTTACATGAGACTTAGAGTGTGTATTCATATGGCAGTCTGTTTGAATCAGAGAAAGCCTTTAAAAGGAAAACAGAGTAGAGGAAGTAATAAGAGATATCAATTATTTAAGTTGACCTGCTTTGCAAATGCCACATCAATACCAGTGATGATAGTGATGATGATGGTAATGATAATGATGCTGCTGGTGGTGGTGCCAGCAGGGATACCTTGGTACGCACTGAGAAACTCCTGCTCTGCTTAGGGAGTGTTGAATTTCCTTCATTGCTCTTTTCCACTCCACTGAAGCCTCACATTAAATTATAAATATAAGCTGTTATTGAATTAGGAAGGTTATGTTCGATGTGGCATTATCATACATATTACCAGCTATGCCACTCATTTTATGATTCAGAATTGTTTTAGTGGATGAGAGGTGTAATCAGTTATGCAATCGAGGTTATTGTGGTTCGCCCCTGGCTGCCTCTGTAGCACCACTTTTACTCACAGAGTGACGGAGAGGAGGAGAATTTCAGGAACAAAGCGCTACTTCTAATGTGCTTGGCATCTATGTGCTGGTATTTCCTGACATTTGTATAGTAATATGCAGGTTGTTTACCCACCTTTTACACATGCACATACACACACTCACGCACAAACTGCACATGCATATATTGATTTATCAATTTGGATCCACTTAAAAATTCAAATATCAGTCTGTGATCATAAAATGCACAATTAGTACACAGCCCTTTGTCATCATGATCCAACTTGTCACACAAGAAATGCATTTAATGAAAGGCTGTGGCTCAGTGGCTGGTGTGCTGGACTTCGAATCAGAGGGTAGCAAGTTTGAGTCCCACTGCAGTCAGCATGTCGTTGTGTCCCTGGGCAAGACACTTCACCCCAAATTGCTCCTGTGGGGATTGTCCACAGTACTGAATGTATGTAAGTTGCTTTTGATAAAAGCGTCTAACAAATGACATGTAATGTAATGTAATGTAATGACTAGGCCATCCTCCCTAAAAAAAAAAGCATTATAAAAAAGGTTCACCTGAAAAAACAAACAAAGCCAATGAGTCTTTTGTGTCAGCCATTAATAACAGGGTCTGTATGGATATGCTAGACTGAAGGCAACGTCGGCAATTTTGTTGCATTATTAATGCAATGTAATTGCCAGATTTTGACAAGAGAACAATGCCTGGAATAAAATTCTGGCCCTGCAGCATTATTTTATTTTTTTAGATTTACAATAATGTTGAAGTGAGATGCTGAATCAATGACTTTTTCACTTATTTTGTCCATCTTTAATCTGTGTTTATTTCTGTGCAGCACTTGGGGTATAAAGCCATGTAAAGACACACTAGAAGCACACACATTCACAAACACCCAAGCTGCGAAAGACATTGTAACAACCTTTAAATACAAAAAAAGTTGTTTAATTATCTTATTATGACAAGATTGGAGTGTGAAAGCCTGAGTGATGAGTGGCCTTGCCGTTTTTGTCTTTGGTCAATCTATTATGAATTCGATGTTTTGTCACTCAGTAGTCATTCTTTCCTCAGTGCATTTCAAAGGATGATTGCACAATATAGCCACCTTAATCAATGCATGCACCTACACATGACATCTATTCTTGGAGCTTATTTTTTCCCCTTCTATAATGTATGTAATTATGCTCTTTGCACTCTCCTCCAAGTGTTTACGTCTGCGGAAGATTAACTATTACCCAAGAGGCTCTGTCTCAGTTTTCAAATCTCTCAGATCTCTCCAGCTTGATTTTTGCATGCTGGCAGTCAATTAAGACAGTCAATTAAAAACCCCATATTCTACCTCTAGTGGAATCTAATTATACAGCTTCTATTACCATCAGGTTATATGTCTAGGTGTGCAGACATGTAAACATGTATGCACTTATAGGTCCTCCATGCGTCTCATTTATTCACTTTTAAACCAACCTGCTGTTTATAATCAATTATAAAATGATGTAGATATTTGCCATGGTTATTCCCAAAAAATACACGATACCCAGTTGTTATAGCAACCTGTTTAAGCAAAAAGCTTGGAGCTGATTTTGAAACCAACTAAAATTAGATGAAGATAATTACTTTCTAGATCTCTAAGCTCTATGTAAAAAAAAATGCATCCATTAGCCCAGATTCATCTTTGTGATAAAGCTGCTTAATGATCTGATATAATTATATAGAAGTTTTAAGAAATGGATTTGCCAGTGGCAAGCGGAAACTCTCTAAGTTAATTAATGAAAATCCCTATATGAGACAACCCTGCTGTTTTAGTGCGATAATGGTTGTGTAACTAGAAAGATACAAAATAATTCCAAGCACAGCTGACTTCCCACACTGCTGTTTCTCCACAGTACCAGATTAGCCAAACTGACATGGATATGTTTCACAAATTCTTAAAAATGTAAAGTTAATCCACACCTGGCACAGTCCCTGGCTTCAGCTGTGAAAGTTCATATGGCTTGTAGAGAGCAAATGTTTGGCTTTTGTGCATGATTTTTGGTCAGAATAAAATGGTTTCACCTCTATTTCTAAAAGGTCAGTGCTCTGACCACATCACTAGTTGTTCTGTTGTGTCTAGGCTACCCTTAACAGGCAAATAACAGCAAATAATGTTCTCCAATCAGCACGCCAGAGAACTTAAGAAATGTATTACAAAAGGATTTCATTTTTTTAATCAGCCTTGAGATTATTAACTGTACTCAATTTTCTTGCTGCACTTCCTAAAAAGAAAACGGCATCAAAACATGTCCCATTTGTGTAAATTCTAGGGGTCCTATTGAGGCTTTATGGGGTTTTCCTTTCCTGTAGTGTGTTATATAGGTTTTCGTGCATGTAAATGATCTGCGAAGGCTAAAATACCAAAGTTCCCTAGAGAGGGAGGTTCTCTCCCACATGCTCCCCCCCCCCTCCCTGACTGAAACGCCTTGAATAGACTCCTTTGTTTACTTCCTGAACATAATGACATCAATATGTAACACTCGCGCTCCTATTGGTTAGCGCTCCAAAACATTTTGCCGTGGCTAAGGGGTGTGTTATGTCCAAGCAGTTGACCTATCACAACAGAGCCGGCCAGCTAACCAATCAGAGGAGACTGGGCTCTGGATTCAGACAGAGGGTGAAAAGAGGTGCTGCAGCACAGGCATCATGAGAAAAATAAAGAGCTTTTTGAACATTAAAGCAGGTAAGCTTGTCACAGTAGAGGAGCAAAAGGCAAATATGAACCTGAAAATGAACACAGGGAACAGGACCCCTTTACCGCAAAACGTTGAGTTTAATGCAACACTTCTCTCTTTCTGTATCTTTCTGATGTTGTTTCCCCCTCCTACACTTTCTACTCTGACAGTAATGAATGTTCTGATTCTTTGGACCTTTTCACTCAGCATACCTGAGGCCTGGGGCCAGTCGCTCAGAGAATTGTTAGAACAGCCTGAGATATTTTTGTCCTTTCTCTATTAACTGGTCTGCCTATACCTGTCTATCTGAGCTGCTGCCAGTGAGTAAAGCTGTCTAACTTTACCTGCTTTGGCTTCATTTCTCCTACCATGGAAATGATGCATTTCAGGCTTATTGTTATTCATTTGGCTTACTTCCCTCTTTTCAGCTTCCTGCCACAAATTCCCATGGTAGTTCCAATTGCCTGTGTGACAGCTCTGGCATTTATATATAGACCAAATGAAATGATTGAGGTTGAGAGATGGAGAAGCATAGAGGGAGATGGGAGGGGAGAGATTATATCAGTGCACTGTTTAGACATAATTGTCTTCTACTGTTAAAGTCAGATTAGCTAGGCCTATAAAAGTTTTACATCTACGCCTCACATGTTTAAAAGAAGAGCATGTGGATGAGAGTGAGGGAAAAGCAAAATGAGGACTGATGGTATACAATTAGTAATTAGATCTACAGGAAGTATTCTATTTCCCATCTTTGCTTCATAAGTATAGCAATACATATCTGTAAAGTGTAAACTAACAACATTAAAGTAGGAAAGAGAGTATAAATCCATTAATTTAAGGTAATTTAGTTACTTTGTGTATTACCTAGCTTGTGGTAAGAGTTAGAACATTGCTTTTTTATGGTTTACAGCTAACACAATTATCTGGTGATAACAAGAGTGTTAGCCATGTTAGCAGCTGTTTTAGGCTAAATGCTAAAGTTAGCACTGCATGTTCCCACCAACAACTGACAATAACAAATTGCCGGAATTAACTTTATCCTTAGAGCCACACTGTAGTCTTTACACATGTTACTGTTTGAAGTGTACTTTGGCACAGCTTTGAGCTTAATACTAACATTAGCATGCAATAACATCAACAGCAATAGGCTTCAGCTGAGGATGATATGAATTAGTTTTGAAGGAACATTTTAATTGTATTCTTATATCCATCAAATGTCTACATTTCCATCTAAAGGTGAGATATTTTAATCAATATGTGATCATGGTCTTGCTTAAGTTAAAGCCATGGAGTCACTATTAATTAGCAGGATTGGAATTGATGACACATTTAGGAAAATGTTATGGCAATCTACTTAATATTTAGCAATTAAAGAATTCCACGGAACTTGTGGGGATATTAGGGGACATTGATTCACAAAAATGACACATTCATAAAAAATATAATCTTGCTCTAGCGCAAGTTGGTTGGAAAAGAGAAGAGAACAGAGTGAAAAGGTCACTTGAAACAGTTTGGTCAGCTTATCTTTGTTCTGGGTTGGCTCTGGCAAACTGCAAGAAGGTGAGCAAAAATAGAGAGAGAGAGTGTGAAATTGGCACTATTTAATAGGGTCAATTTATGTCAATTATTGAACCGCTATTATGTGACCTGACCTTCACACTTCGATGATTTTGTGAGTTTCTAAGTGTATGTGTTATTTGGATGTGGAATAAGTGCATTGAAACTCTGATCTGAAAGCTGGACCCCTATCAGTTTCTTTCCTCCTTCACAGCTACAAGCTTTACATAAACACATATATAAAGATGACATATCATGAGAAAGAGACTGTGATTAACTTTAGGCCGTGGTGCAATTCTTTATGTCTCTTTACTAAATAAGTAGGAGCACAATGTGTCTTGTCTTTGAGAAAAACTGACCTTCAAAAGAAATCCCTCATACTCATGTTCTCGATCTCCTGCTACTATTGTACAAACATAAATTAGAGGTGGTTGTAGTCGAGAGCTGCTTAGTAGAATACATCTTCTAATAATTTACAATCATGATTTAGCAGAAACTGTAATCGAAACAGAAAAAATTACACACTTGAGTCACGGAAACCCAAATTACGAATGAATGTGTGAATGTTAAGGGTGCCTGTATTTCTGTGTTTATGCATCAATGTGTGTAAGATTGATTTGACAGGATTGAAGTGAGCAATGTTGTCTTTTTGGAAGCAGCTGAATGCTCTCAACTTAGCATCTGTTGAAATGCTCTCATTGTATTGCCTGCAGGGCACCTCTCGGCTTATTTTTAATCATCAAAAGAACCTAAATAAAAGGGGCTGAGAAGGTAAGCAATGGCTGGAAGGCAGTCAAACATGTTTTTCAATATAAAAGTCATAACTGTTTTTTTATTACTAAAATACGAACAAACTGCTGTCAGTCTTCAATGATGATTTGTGTTTTTCACCATGAGCTGAACAGTATAGCTAATCTAATGCTCATTTTAGTCTAACAAACAAAGACTCAGTGACAGTGTTTGCGCTGCCACAGACAGATTTCTGGTTGTAAAAGGAAATGCGCGCACTCTGCAGCAAAGGCTTTGTTTAGTTGTACATCTTGTAGCATGTGACTACCATCTGTGACAGGCCTTTTGTATGCCATTTGAAAGGTGTTCTGAGGTATAAAAGTAATGAGACAGGCTTTCATTTTGTCACAGTGAAACAGAGCACGAGGCTATAATTAGAGAAAGACTATTATTTCATTTGGCAGGTCCACATTGTGGCAGGTCCACATTGCGCCTTAATTAACTACAGTTAATGAAACGAGTGAAAACACAAGGTTTGTCATTGCCAAAGTAACATTTTCACATGACTTTTATTTTGAATTAGTATTTTCCTTCTGTAATTCATTTATGACATTTAAAGGTTACAGTCATAGTATTAGTTAAATGTTCACCAATTGCACTTGCAGACACTGTTGACAAAATAAACAATAAATATATTTTGGGAAAGCACAAATAATCCGATGGAATGTTTATTTAACAATTGCTCATTGACATGTGTGTGAATCAGTTATTTCTTCAAATTGATTAAAATCTCTGTGGATTGCCTCAAGATGAAAGCCCATTCGGTTTGCTTAAAGTCTTCGATAGACATTTTATTCCAAGATAATATCATTATTTTTGAATAAATAGTCTTTCTACATTACATTAAATCAGTTGTGCCAGCTTCAGATATTCTACCCATAAAAAGGTTCTGACTTGTGTGAAAATCCATGAACTATAAAGCATATATATGTTTGTCTAATGTTGTCTAAGAATACATTGACATTTTGTTTTAGCATATCGTGGATATTTTGAAATCTGACAGGCATGAGAGCCTGAAGAGAAGAAAGAGGGATTATGGGGGGTTTATATATTTCCAGATGATTTAGGTGGTATGGGTTTGAAAAAATTGTTATTAAGATTGCTGCCTCTGTCAACCTGTTCTGTTCCCAAATACAATAATAAGGCCCAGTTTCAACAAGAACACTTGAGCTGGCTCCACTGACATTTCTTCAAATCCTGCAGAAATTCAGATCCCACCACAGTCCCCAACACAGGCTACAGGTAAAACAATATTTTTGAACAACATGACAGATTTATTGTGCAGCTCATTAGTATAACATCTTAGTTCTCATTGTCTGGAAAAAACTAATTAGTGCCGTATACCCAGCATGAGCTCTGTCTTGTATTGCGTTATTGATTTCAGTGTGAGGAATTTACTTTTATAATTGTCTATTAGATTTCTTATTTGTAAAGCCTGGCTAAGCGGTGTGCATGTGTGCCCAATCATTAGAGGCTTTAGCATGCAGGAATAATCCATCAGAAAGCACTGATAGAGTAGTCAATGAGATATCCTGAGGTCCAGCATCTTAAATCATCTGATATTTCCAAGGTGACTATCTCTTTCCTTGAGTCCTTGAAATAAATGATGAGTAGACTTGACATTGAGATTTTCTCCATCTATCTTAAACCCATGTTGCCACCAATCATCCATCAGCACAGAGTGTCCTGACATCTGCCAGATTTCAGCCTGTCTATTCATTCTGGAGAAGGTACACGTGAAGAAACCTGAAACACAGCTGTCGTTGGAAAATAAATTAAATCGTAAGGGACAAACACAGTTAAACTTGTTAATCACCCATTTATTATGGCTCAATACCTCACCTCACTTTTAATAATGATTCAAGTAATGCATTGTCAGATGATTCAATGGCAGGGCTCAACGCTAACTTTTAAAAGTGGTTGCCAGGCTGGCAACCAGGCATCAGCTTTTGGTTGCCAAAACTGAAAATACGGTTGCCATTTTTAGTCATCTTATATTTTAAATAATTAAGATACTATACAGTTATACATCAACTTAATAATGAAAATGTGACAAAAGAATGTTCAAATGCTTTACAATAAGTAATTAACACAATTATTTGAAACTTAAGTGGTAGTAAACTTGTCCACCCTCAATTGCTGGTATACTAAATACCAGTAGTGCAGCTGTTGTCATGTTCTTCACAGATCCCTCAAACATGAATCGAGCAAGTCACTAGTTTCGTCATCCGTTGTCTCCCTTTCAAATCTGGGTTCTCTTGACCTTTGTGCTGACCCCCACCATAGGTCCATTGGCCCTTCAGCATTGAAGTCTTGACCTTTGTGCTGATCCCCACCATAGATCCATTGGCCCTTCAGCATTGAAGTCTTGGATTGGCCATACTAATATATTTCTAATGTTAAATAAATGAAAAGCATTCACAGACAATAATTAGATATTAATGATTAATGCTGTAAATTACCTTTAATATGTCTAATTACATTTAAAATGTGTTTTTATAGAAGTGATTATATTTGTATGCCAATATTTTCCTATTTTAAAGTTTCGTTTTGCACTTTTATTTTGGTAGTAATAAGATTGGGACTCTTATTTTGAAGGAACTTTTACCG
>NW_011350554.1:226994-235238 GCF_000735185.1 Notothenia coriiceps
ATGTTTCGCCTCCCAAGATCTTACAAATGTCCTCTTTGCTTTTCACAATCACTTTGAACATTCGTTTGAGATGTTGACGGGTTGGCCGAACTTTTTACCCCACGGTAAAACAACTTAATTTGCCTCGCCATTTTTTGTAAAACAAACACACGGCGCACCGCGCACGCGAGTAAACGTGCATCGCTTTCTGGCTCCGTAATCACACCAATGCACGTGCAACTTAAGTATCAGGTTCCAGGTTAAATATCACTCTTAATACAACAAATAATGAACATTTATCTATTTTGGGGTGCACATTTAGCTGTTTGCTGTCCTTATTTCTTCATGTTAAAATGTGGTTGCCACTGATGGCAACCAAAGGCCAAGAAGTGGTTGACATTTTTTCTGAATGGTTGCCAATGGCAACCGTTACTGTCGAGCCCTGAATGGTGATTATTAGAGAATAAAATTCAATAATTATTGCAAACATCCATCCAAATATATTATGTTATATATATCCATCATGAATAAGTCTGTGAAAAATGATATAAAGTTATATTAATACAATTAAAAGAATCAGCTAATTTCCAATGTGCTACTGTAGTGTACTAAAATCAGAATTATAATCAGAATCAGAGTACTTTATTTATCTCTGGGGATATTGGGTTTGCGACAGTTGCTCAATTATAATTCATATAAACATAAGAAGTTTAGGTATAATGTACATATTGTACTACATTATAAGACAACAATAAATATATGCAAATGTGTGTGTTGCAATGTAAACAGTGCTGCTTCAGTATTGGACATAAATACAGAAAAACAGATTATTGCCCGAAATATTCAATAAGTGATAATCCTAATCCTAAATTGATTAATTGCACAGGTTATACATGTTGTTCAAAGTGTAACATTAAAAGAAACAAACAAAAAAATTCTTACAAAACTACATTATTACCCAAATCAGTGTTGTCTATTAAATAACATTGTAACATTTGGGAGAACCAGTAGTGGTTAGCAGGAAACACAAGCTAGTTAGCGGTAGCGCAGATTAGTTTGCTGTCATGCCTTGATTTATCCTGGTTGTGCATTTTTTAACCCTGTTTCCTGCCAGTGTACATCTCTCGGAACTTGTTTGAGATCTGATTAAATACCTGTCAGGTTCATTTGATATGAAACACAGAGGACTCTTAGTGACAAAATGTCCTATTCTCCTTTTACAAGTACTTAGGATATGCCTCCAGTCGTCTATTTCTGGAACATCCCCAAAGGAAGAGGCTGCAGGGAGACTTGAATTATCTCAACTCCTGTCAATGTCATTTCAGCAGCAACTTGAGATACAAATGTCACCTCGGATTGTGTTTTCTACTACAAGGTTTTTACCTTTTTTTCCAAAATGATCATTTTAATGCGTTGGAATCAGACACACCTTTTTTTTAAACGGTAGATTGTATAATCCGTGTTTTCCAGCAAACTTTTGGTCTTAATTTCTACCCTTTAAACTAGTTTTTCCTCGGAACCATGGGCCACTCGCGTACACAGGTCAGAGCTATTTTGACAAATGGGATTAAAAAGGAAAGTGTTCATGACAGAATGGGAGGAATGCCCACTTCAGCACACCTTATGTAATCGCCACTGGAAAATCAATGCAGGGAGCAAGGTGCAGATTAACCAAAATAGTTCGAGGATAGGGGGAAGAGACAGAAAGACGAGGGCGAGGACCAGAAATTTGACAATAAAATCCAGAGGGATCAGCTCTTAACATTTGTCACTCACATCAGCTTTGTGCCAGTTGCCATAGAAACCATGCCTCAGACGCACCGGCGAGAGACGTGTCGTGGCTGGCTGAGACATGTAGGTGATGGGTCTGTTAAAGACCGTTACATATAGTTTTATTGAACAGATTTCCCCCACATAATGCTCTTTCTTTGTGTGAGAGTGTTACCCTTAAGTCTTTTTGTGTTCTGCACTTCCAGTAGACCATGATTGAAAATGAAATTGAAGTGGAAGAAAGAAAAAGAAAAAAGCGATGAGTGTGAAAGATCAAAGCGGATATGTTCTGTATAAATTATTTTTTGTTGGTGTATTTCCTTTCTGTGAATGCATTTGTGTCCTTGCAAGTTTGAGAAAGGAACATTATGTGTTTGTCCTCAGGTATTGTGTTTCCAACTGTGCCTTCATCATGTGTGTGTTTGTCAGTAGTTGGGAGTGTGTGCCAGTGGTTTCAGCCAGGAAGGCTTTCCCAAATGTCAGTAATTGGGTTCACAGTCTTGCTTTGCTGAGTCCTGATTGCGCTTCTGTTTTCATTCCCATCGGAGGAGTACTGCAGCAATATTTTGATTATGTTAATGTATTTCATATATCTCTCTATTGTTGTTTACCACGCCCTCCCTTATTCACTGATGGACTATAGGAATTAAAGTTGGCTTTGAAAGTCATGATAATTCTCAGAATAAGGAGAATAATGTACAAATTGAATAAGCTTCATGCAATGTACATGCAAACAGGCCAACAGTGAACTTTATTGTTAGTATTCAATCACCTCAAACTAACATTTCATTTCTTCTTCTTTGCCTAACAACAAACTAACAAGCTTTCAGCCCAGGATACCCATCCAAGGATCTATTTTTAAGTCTATTTCTGGTAGGGGGGAGGTTTAGGGGAATTCTTGCCAGATGCTTTGATGGATAGAGTCTCTGTTGGCCAGTGAACCAGACTGGCCAACAGGGTGATAATGGTGATGCTCAGACAGGCATGTAGTTCAAAAGACTGCAACCCAGACAGCCAAAAAATAAATCAACAGTAAACGAAATGCTTATGAAGAGAGAGCTGATACCTAGAGAGATGTGGAATAGACAACAAGAACATGAAGAAAGGAGAGTCACCAACAAAACAGGAGCTCTGGGTTTCCTTTAAATCTCTGAAACATGGGTGCACATGTTGGATATTCAGAGCTCATATTGAAATCTCTTTCTTGCTCTCACAGCCAAAAATGGCATTATCTAATATTTGCTGTTATAAGAGGAGAGGAACATGAGTTTTCTTTTGACAGTTTTGGGATTTCTGTCAGCTCACTGTAAATGTTCATTATAAATCATAAAGGTCTGCTATATTTAGTACCAAACAAACAGAGTGTGTGGTGCTTATATTGACAGCGTTGGAGTTTTTTCCCAAGAGGCTGTATTATTTAAGACAGCAAAGAAAGCGTTGTTGTTGTTGTTGGGCTTTACAAAAATTATGGATGTGAGATGGCAGGCGGGAAGAGCCCAGTGATTTGCATGCACTTCATGCCATTCAAGACAAGCTCTTCAGATGCTCGTGGCGCTGTCTCTGAATGATCGTTATTAACCTCTTGTGTCAATGATTTGAAAAGCGTAACGTTTGAAGTGTCGGCCCTCACTGGGGTAACAAAATGCGAATTTCCTCTAACCATCTCTAGCGGTTTAACAAGCACAAAGCCAATAATGGCTCCCTGCTGTGACACCACACGACACAAGGCTGTGACTCTTGGTAAAAATCCAGCATTTCCAAGTTCGCGGCTGCAAATGGCCACACTGCTCCAAATCGAATAGACCACCCCCAACAAACATCAGCCGGCTCTATCTCTCACACAGTTATGATGGAGGGGCACGCCAGGCAAACGTAATTTACCAAGAGGAATCTGACAAATACTCCCATCAGGATGTTTTGCCACACAGTTCATCTTACTGACTTAGGGTTACAGGCTGATTACATTACATTACATTGCATTGCATTTAGCTGACGCTGATTACTTTACTTCTATAGTGATAAATGTATAACATATGTATTTGTAGAGCTCTTTTTAAGGTGCTCAAAGACACTTCACAGACTCTGGTTAAAAATAAAAAAAGAAGGCTCTGCTTTTGTGCTATCACAAGTTAAAATTGTACAATACCCTGGAGCAGACCTGGAGGCATATCGAGAGATGTTTCTGAAATCACTTCATACTTTGAAAGCTGTAAGTTAATAGCCCTTGGTTGTGTCTCTTGTTAGCTTCTGTTCAACTCTTTCACCCCTACTCAGCTCACACATACACTCACATATACTGTACATAGTGTACAACACTACTGTATAAATGCATGGGTTTTCACCCACTCCATTACTAATTTGCCTGCAGACTTCTAGCTTTGTCTGCACCCAAATCAGTAATGGTGTTGTGGTTTCGCTCACTCATACTTCTTCAGCACTTTTTTTTGTTCAAGCTTGCTAACTTTGGCTTCTGTTCTGTATCTTCTTGCAGTTGCTTTGTCCAGCTGATTGGCACAACTTGTCAAAATCGAGGTTGGTTAATCTGTTGTTCCAAATGTAGGATATTGTTTTTATAACATGTTACAAGAGTCATAAGAAAGTGCTTCCAGTCAGGGGCGTCGCCAGGGATTTTGAGCCCCACGAAAAGATACCACATTGGTTACTTACATTTTTTTTCCTTAATGTTCTAAAATTGTTTGGGCCCCTGTCAGTCACGGGCCCTTAGAATCGTCCTAACTTTACACCCCCTTTCGGCACCCTGCTTCCAGTATTGAAATGATCATGTTGTATAATTACAAAGAAGCGCCACTGTAAAAGAGAGCAACAATATTTCTCAAGGATTTACTAAAAAGAGTTTTCCAATAAACGAAGAATAAAGTGGGACGAGGGTGATTTTATGAAGCAGTAACAGTCAAATCAAGTTCCTCTGTCAATTTAATTTTCCTCGACGGCACACTCAAAGTCGAGGTAATGGGATTAGCCAGTGTTGAAGAGATTTAATGATGATTAATCATTTAGTCATGCATATTACCAAAACGGCTGTTCTTGACATCACTGTAAGGGTCAGTGACTTTATGAGGTGTATAATTGCCTTGACCAGTAGTGACCGTTGGCAGGAGATACAGGTTTATTAGAGGGGCTGTGCCTATTTAAGTCCCATAATGCAACATTCAACTAAGGTATGAAAAGATGATGTCATCATTAGATCTATTGAAGAAGAAATAACTTTATAACAACTGTGATTCTGTCCTTATCCATGCAGGATTTCAGTCTCCTTCTTATTGCAGTGACAAAACTGACAATTTATGAAGGAAAAAGAATACCATCAGTTTAATAGCTGCCAGTTGGCTGTGGAGTTAAACTGAGTCGATGAAGCAGTGGCAGGAGCAGGCTTTGCGTGACGGCTCCTCCTCCACATCACACCTCTATGGCATGAGGCTTACACATCTGTGCCTCCTTCCCCTCCTGCTGCTGTTGCTCTTTCACCACCTAATCATTTCAGAGGGAGGTGAGGAAGATTGACTGTAACGCAGGGGTGTTCAGACTCACATAAGCACCATTTGTAGGCTATATAACGCAGACACACCCATACAAAAATAAATCCTACAACCCATACTACCCCCTGCTAGTCTCCCAGGGCTGCACAGCTTGTGTGACATTCTGTTCCTAATGTATGGGAAATGCCACACATGCATACATTACAGCTAAGCCTGACGGTTAAAAGCCGTTGGGGACCGGAGGTTTCTGCTGCTCTCATGGACCTTCAACAGACAAACTCTACTCTCAGTAAAGGACAACGCCAAGGTCGGGTCTAGAGCTGTGGGAAAGTTTGATCAGCAGATGGAATTTAGTATGCATTTCTGAAGTCATGAGGCTGCTACATCTACAACAAGTGTGTGTGTGTGTGTGTGTGTGTGTGTGTGTGTGTGTGTGTGTGTGTGTGTGTGTGTGTGTGTCAAAATAACACACCCCTATGCCACAGGGGCTGACTAATTGCTTGTCTGAAACGATACTTGACTGCAAGAACATTTTGTTGTTTGTGTGATTGACTCGCGTCTCAATCTAGAGTTTATATGCTCCTGTTTTATCAATGTTTATCATAACGTCTGGCTGCTCTGCTTTCATTGGAGGAAACTCACTGGAGTCTTACTCTCCCGCTCCTCAGCCGTATTTCAAACTTCCTCATCATGATTTTTATTCACAGCGTCTCAGAAGAATACTCTCTTCATCATCTCTGCCATCAGCCTTGGTCTCTTTGCAACTCTCACACATTTCTCCCTGCCACCTGCCACCACAGCAGCGTAAACACACCCACACATGCACCCACGCATAAACATTCATATATGCGCACATGCCAGCGTATCTGTGAAAGGTCGACCGAATGCCAGTTTAGATGCACTGGCCCTCTGGTCCCTCTCATGGTTCCCCATACCGCTGTGCTCATCAATTATGCACGGCCTGTCAGTGTGTGTGTACGTGTGCAGGTGAGAGGATGTAGTTGTGAGAAACAAAAGCTTGTTTGGTGTGAAGGCTTCAGGCCAACATGAGGGTGGGAGACCCAGAGAAGCAGTGGCAGTTGGAGTTTGAGGCTGTATTTACTCATTGTTATGGTCTTTGCTGTTTGTGTGCTGCATGTGTTTTGTATCTAATTGCCTTTCAGTTGACCCACCTGCATTTGCCTTATGAAACGGGCAACATTTTTTGCGCGGTAAAAGAAAGAGAAGAAGAAGAAGATCACCTATTCACACATGGCCAACACACATACATACACAGGATGAATATAGGTAGAAAGAGAGTAAGCTGTTTGTGCGAAGGAAGAGTTTTCAGCAAAAGCAGATGGATGTTATTTTCTATTTTGTCTCCCCTGGCTTTGCATGGAGAGTCTCCTGTCTTACATGTATTGGCAATGCTACAAAAGAGCCCTTAAACGTGTGAGCATGAAGAAGATTAGTCTTTTGTATGGCAGGAGACAGGCATTATGCTCAAGCACTCATAACCCACGCTGCACCCCTGAATTCCAGACTCTTCATTTTTATCACTAGAGTCAAAGCCTTTTTTTCTGCTCTTGATAAAATGTTCTATCGGAGAATAACTACAGATTGCAGAAGAAGAGCTCTGATTTCAGAATGTTATTATCAAGGGCCATATTTAGAGTGTTGAGCATGTATTGAGCTTGACCATAGAAACAAAGTAAAATACAATCACTGGTCGTAAACAAGTTGACCTCTTGATTGGCCCTGTGTGTGACCTTCACTCTGGATTAAATTAAGACGAGTTCTCTGTTAATATTATATAGGTGGTTTAATCTCAATTTTAAGCCTAAATCTTTAAGTATAAAAATAAAATCTAAGAATTATATTGCTGTCTGATTCACCACCTTAGAGAAATTAGAAACTCGCCTTGTGTGAAGAAAACGTTCTGCGACAGCTAGTAAATGCCTTTGATGTGTTTTTTTCTGGTATTTTCTGATCTGTATAGTTGAAATTACTAATATTTTGCCAATTGTAACCAGCACCTTTAACATGTAGCAGCATAGCGTTAATTTAAAACATGCTCTGGTCACCTGGCTAGATGTTAGTCCAATATTCACTCCCCTGTTTTCCCTGAGTTGGTCTATATTGCTGAAAGAAATGTCTCTTTAGCTGCTAAATGCTCCTTTATGGTTATCAGCTACTTTTACCTTTTTATTTTTCACCTGTTTGGTGCTGGGGAGGTAGCATACAGCAGTTGAGTTTAAAAAAAACAAAACATGCTTGCAATGCTTCCAAAACGGTTAGCTTGAAGATGCTAAAACACTAGAATCTACTCCTTTCATATAACATTACTAATATGATCAGTTATTCATATTAACCGTGTTGATCTCAGGTCATAAAACGCTGAGGTATGCTGATTACTCAGCCTCTTGTAGAGCCTGAGTACAGTGTGTGACCCATACTTCACATGATAGCACAACAACATAATCTGCATGACAAAAGGGTTTCCACATCTCGGATCCAGGAACATTTGGATTACCACAATAGATCCCCTCTAAGGCCCCGTCCACACGGAAACGAAACGGGTTGTATCTACTATAGTTCTCTATCGTATGGACGATTTGTTCACACGAGGAAGTAACGGAACCGCGGAAACGGAGCCCTCAAACGGTAACTGGTCCCAAGGTGGGTAGATATGCGGAAACGCTCTGGAGGGCCTAACGGCTCCGTGTGTACGTCCTATACGATAATTTCCTGATAACGATGAAGCCATAGATAGCCCCGCCTCTCCCCACCTCTGCTGCTCACTGCTGTAGCATGGTCAGTACTGCTACTGACCATGCTACAGATGTTAGTGCAAAATCTACAGCTCCTCTACCACAACCATCAGCAACAAGTGGACATGGAGAACTACATGAACTACATGTTGCTAAATCCACCGCAGAGAATAAACAGAAGGGCAACCAGGCTTTACACATTTCTTCTTTGCTTTTCGTTCGGCTTCATCTTGCGCTTTATCAGT